>NW_027521637.1:29845-64584 GCF_052094955.1 Ictidomys tridecemlineatus | reverse complement strand
GCAAGCCAACTGGGATTGGTGTACTTATCATTACCTGAAAGTATCATCAAGATTGGGTGAAAAAGTGTTTGCTGAGATTTCAGGCAACTCGTAGTTTTTTGGAAGCTTGGAAAGCCCTTTACATGAAAGTGATTCTCGCCAGTCTCTGCTTAGGGCTACATCAACAGCAAACAAACCATAGAGAGAGAACTTGAAACTGCTTTATTGTGTCAAGTTTCAAAGAGCTAGCACAAACCGTGTTTGATTTAGAGTTCCAAATACATGTATCCCTATAGGAGAAAACAGAGTGAAACCTCAAAATGAAAATGGTTACTGTAAACGAACGGTTGAACCTAGAAGAACGAAATTTGGCGAGCCAAGTGGGATTGGTGTACTGATCATTACCTGAAAGTATCATCAAGATTGGGTGAAAACGTATTTGCTGAGATTTCAGGGAACTCGTAGTTTTTTGGAAGCATGGCAAGCCCTTTCCATGAAAGTGATTCTCGCCAGTCTCTGCTTAGGGCTACATCAACAGCAAACATACCATATAGATAGAACTTGAAGCTGCTTTATTGTGTCAAGTTTCAAAGAGCTAGCACAAACCGTGTTTGATTTAGAGTTCCAAATACATGTATCGCTATCGAGAAAACAGAGTGAAACCTCAAAATGAGAACGGTTACTGCAAACGAACGGTTGAACCTAGAAGAACGAAATTTGGTGACCCAAGCGGGATTGGTGTACTGATCATTACCTGAAAGTATCATCAAGATTGGGTGAAAAAAGATTTGCTGAGATTTCAGGCAACTTGTAGTTTTTTGGAAGCTTGGCAATCCCTTTCCATGAAAGTGATTCTCGCCAGTCTCTGCTTAGGGCTACATCAACAGCAAAAAAAACATAGAGATAGAACTTGAAACTGCTTTTTTGTGGCAAGTTTCAAAGAGCTAGCACAAACCGTGTTTGATTTAGAGTTCCAAATACAGGTATCCCTATAGGAGAAAACAGAGTGAAACCTCAAAATGAAAACGATTACTGCATACGAACGGTTTAACCTAGAAGAACGAAATTTGGCGAGCCAAGTGGGATTGGAGTACAGATCATTACTTGAAAGTATCATTAAGATTGGTTGAAAAGGTGTTTGCTGAGATTTCAGGCAACTCGTAGTTTTTTGGAAGCTTGGCAAGCCCTTTCCATGAAAGTGATTCTCGCCAGTCTCTGCTTAGGGCTACATCAACAGCAAACAAACCATAGAGATAGAACTTGAAACTGCTTTTTTGTGTGAAGTTTCAAAGAGATAGCACAAACCGTGTTTGATTTAGAGTTCCAAATACATGTATCCCTATAGGAGAAAACAGAGTGAAACCTCAAAATGAAAACGGTTACTGCAAATGAACGGTTTTACCAAGAAGAACGAAATTTGGCGAGCCAAGTGGGATTGGTGTACTGATCATTACCTGAAAGTATCATCAAGATTGGGTGAAAAAGTGTTTGCTGAGATTTCAGGCAACTCGTAGTTTTTTGGAAGCTTGCCAAGCCCTTTCCATGAAAGTGATTCTCGCCAGTCTCTCCTTAGGGCTACATCAACAGCAAACAAACCATAGAGATAGAATTTGAAACTGCTTTATTGTGTCAAGTTTCAAAAAGCTAGCACAAACCGTGTTTGATTTAGAGTTCCAAATACATGTATCCCTATAGGAGAAAACAGAGTGAAACCTCAAAATGAAAACGGTTACTGCAAACGAACGGTTTAACCTAGAAGAACAAAATTTGGCGAGCCAAGTGGGATTGGTGTACTGATCATTACCTGAAAGTATCATCAAGATTGGGTGAAAAAGTGTTTGCTGAGATTTCAGGACACTCGTAGTTTTTTGGAAGTTTGGCAAGCCCTTTCTATGAAAGCTATTCACACTAGTCTCTGCTTCGGGCTACATCAACAGCAAACAAACCGTAGAGATAGAACTTGAAACTGCTTTATTGTGTCAAGTATCAAAGAGCTAGCACAAACCGTGTTTCATTTAGAGTTCCAAATATATGTATCCCTATAGGAGAAAACAGAGTGAAACCTCAAAATAAAAACGGTTACTGCAAATGAACGGTTTAACCTAGAAGAATGAAATTTGGTGAGATAAGTGAGATTGGTGTAGTGATCATTACCTGAAAGTATCATCAAGATTGGGTGAAAAAGTGTTTGCTGAGATTTCAGGCAACTCGTAGTTTTTTGAAGCTTGTCAAGCCCTTTCCATGAAAGTGATTCTTGTCAGTCTCTCTTTATGGCTACATCAACAGCAAACAAACCATAGAGATAGAACTGGAAACTGCTTTATTGTGTCAAGTTTCAAAGAGCTAGCACAAACCGTGTTTGATTTAGAGTTCCAAATACATGTATCCCTATAGGAGAAAACAGAGTGAAATCTCAAAATGAAAACGGTTACTGCAAACGAACGGTTCAACCTAGAAGAACGAAATTTGGCGAGCCAAGTGGGATTGGTGTACGGATCATGAACTAAAAGTATCATCAAGATTGGGTGAAAAAGTGTTTGCTGAGATTTCAGGCAACTCGTAGTTTTTTGGAAGCTTCACAAGCCCTTTCCATGAAAGTGATTCTCGCCAGTCTCTGCTTAGGGCTACATCAACAGCAAACAAACCATAGAGATAGAACTTGAAACTGCTTTATTGTGTCAAGTTTCAAAAAGCTAGCACAAACCGTGTTTGATTTAGAGTTCCAAATACATGTATCCGTATAGGAGAAAACAGAGTGAAACCTCAAAATGAAAACGGTTACTGCAAACGAACGGTTTAACCTAGAAGATCGAAATTTGGCGAGCCAAGTGGGATTGGTGTACTGATCATTACCTGAAAGTATCATCAAGATTGGGTGAAAAAGTGTTTGCTGAGATTTCAGGCAACTCACAGGTTTTTGGAAGCTTGGCAAACCCTTTCCATGAAAGTGATTTTCCCCAGTCTCTGATTAGGGCTACATGAAAAGCATACAAACCATAGAGATAGAACTTGAAACTGCTTTATTGTGTCAAGTTTCAAAGAGCTAGCACAAACCGTGTTTGATTTAGAGTTCCAAATACATGTATCCCTATAGGAGAAAACAGAGTGAAACCTCAAAATAAAAACGGTTACTGCAAATGAACGGTTTAACCTAGAAGAACGAAATTTGGCGAGAAAAGTGAGATCGGTGTACTGATCATTACCTGAAAGTATCATCAAGATTGGGTGAAAAAGTGTTTGCTGCGATTTCAGGCAACTCATAGTTCTTTTTTTTTTTTTTTTTTTTTTTTTTTTTCGGCCAAATTTATCAATTTAATAGGCTCCAATTGAGGAATTCCCATTGTCAAAACTACATTTTTTTTTATTGTTGGTCGTTCAAAACCTTACACAGTTCTTAATACATCATATTTCACAGTTTGATTCAAGCGGGTTATGAACTCCCAACTTTACCCCGTATACAGATTGCTGTATCACATCAGTTACCCTTCCATTGATTCACATATTGCCTTTCTAGTGTCTGATGTATTCTGCTGTCAGTCCTATTTTCTACTATCCCCCCTCCCCTCCCCTCCCCTCCCCTTTTCTCTCTACCCCTTCTACTGTAAATCATTTCTTCCATTTGTATTATCTTGTCTTACCCCTCCATTACATATTTCTTGATATATCATATTTCACATTTTGATTCAAGTGGGTTATGCACTCCCATATTGCCCCTTATACAGATTGCAGATTCACATCAGTTTCACTTCCATTGCTTTACATATTGCCATCCTAGTGTCTGTTGTATTCTGCTGCCTTTCCTTTCCTCTACTATCCCCCCTCCCCTCCCCTCCCCTCCCCTCTTCTCTCTCTACCCCCACTACTGCAATTCATTCCTCCCCCTTGTATTATTTTTCCCTTTCCCCTCACTTCCTCTTGTATGTAATTTTGTATAAACCTGAGGGTCTCGTTCCATTTCCATGCTATTTCCCTTCTCTCCCCCTTTCCCTCCCACCTCTCAACCCTGTTTAATGATGGTCTTCTTCTTGTGCTCTTCTTCCCTAGTCTGTTCTTAATTACTCTCCTTATATCAAAGAAGACATTTGGCATTTGTTTTTTAGAGCTTGGCTAGCTTCGCTTAGCATAATCTGCTCTAATGCCATCCATTTCCCTCCAAATTCTATGATTTTGTCATTTCTTAATGCAGAGTGATACTCCATTGTGTATAAATGCCACATTTTTTTTATCCATTCGTCTATTGAAGGGCATCTAGGTTGGTTCCACAGTCTTCCTATTGTGAATTGTGCTGCTATGAACATCGATGTAGCAGTGTCCCTGTAGCATGCTCTTTTTAGGTCTTTAGGGAATAGACCTTAGAAGATGGAAAAATATACCCTGTTCATGGATAGGCAGAACTAACATCATCAAAATGGCGATATTACCAAAAGTTCTCTATAGGTTTAATGCAATGCCAATCAAAATCCCAACGGCATTTCTTATAGAAATGGAGAAAGCAATCATGAAATTCATATGGAAGAATAAAAGACCCAGAATTGCAAAAACAATACTAAGCAGGAAAGGTGAATCAGGTGGTATAACGATTCCAGATTTCAAACTATACTACAGAGCAATAGTAACAAAAACAGCATGGTACTGGTACCAAAACAGGCGGGTGGACCAATGGTACAGAATAGAGGACACAGAAACCAACCCACAAAACTACAACTTTCTTATATTTGATAAAGGGGCTAAAAGCATGCAATGGAGGAAGGATAGCATCTTCAACAAATGGTGCTGGGAAAATTGGAAATCCATATGCAACAAAATGAAATTGAATCCCTTTCTCTCGCCATGCACAAAAGTTAACTCAAAATGGATCAAGGAGCTTGATATCAAATCAGAGACACGGCATCTGATAGAAGAGAAAGTTGGCTACGACCTACATGCTGTGGGGTCGGGCTCCAAATTCCTCAATAGGACACCCATAGCACAAGAGTTAACATCTAGAATCAACAAATGGGACTTACTCAAACTGGTAGTTCTTTTGAAGCTTGGCAAGCCCTTTCCATGAAAGTGATTCTTGTCAGTCTCTGTTTATGGCTAAATCAACAGCAAACAAACCATAGAGATAGAACTTGAAACTGCTTTATTGTGTCAAGTTTCAAAGAGCTAGCACAAACCGTGTTTGATTTAGAGTTCCAAATACATGTATCCCTATAGGAGAAAACAGAGTGAAACCTCAAAATGAAAACGGTTACTGCAAACGAAGGGTTTATCCTAGAAGAAGGAAATTTGTCGAGCCAAGTGGGATTGGTGTACTGATCATTACCTGAAAGTATCATCAAGATTGGGTGAAAAAGTGTTTGCTGAGATTTCAGGCAACTCGTAGTTTTTTGGAAGCTTGCCAAGCCCTTTCCATGAAAGTGATTCTCGCCAGTCTCTGCTTAGGGCTACATCAACAGCAAACAAACCATAGAGATAGAATTTGAAACTGCTTTATTGTGTCAAGTTTCAAAAAGCTAGCACAAACCGTGTTTGATTTAGAGTTCCAAATACATGTATCCCTATAGGAGAAAACAGAGTGAAACCTCAAAATGAAAACGGTTACTGCAAACGAACGGTTTAACCTAGAAGAACAAAATTTGGCGAGCCAAGTGGGATTGGTGTACTGATCATTACCTGAAAGTATCATCAAGATTGGGTGAAAAAGTGTTTGCTGAGATTTCAGGAAACTCGTAGTTTTTTGGAAGTTTGGCAAGCCCTTTCCATGAAAGCTATTCACACCAGTCTCTGCTTCGGGCTACATCAACAGCAAACAAACCGTAGAGATAGAACTTGAAACTGCTTTATTGTGTCAAGTATCAAAGAGCTAGCACAAACCGTGTTTCATTTAGAGTTCCAAATATATGTATCCCTATAGGAGAAAACAGAGTGAAACCTCAAAATAAAAACGGTTACTGCAAATGAACGGTTTAACCTAGAAGAATGAAATTTGGTGAGATAAGTGAGATTGGTGTAGTGATCATTACCTGAAAGTATCATCAAGATTGGGTGAAAAAGTGTTTGCTGAGATTTCAGGCAACTCGTAGTTTTTTGAAGCTTGTCAAGCCCTTTCCATGAAAGTGATTCTTGTCAGTCTCTCTTTATGGCTACATCAACAGCAAACAAACCATAGAGATAGAACTGGAAACTGCTTTATTGTGTCAAGTTTCAAAGAGCTAGCACAAACCGTGTTTGATTTAGAGTTCCAAATACATGTATCCCTATAGGAGAAAACAGAGTGAAATCTCAAAATGAAAACGGTTACTGCAAACGAACGGTTCAACCTAGAAGAACGAAATTTGGCGAGCCAAGTGGGATTGGTGTACGGATCATGAACTAAAAGTATCATCAAGATTGGGTGAAAAAGTGTTTGCTGAGATTTCAGGCAACTCGTAGTTTTTTGGAAGCTTCACAAGCCCTTTCCATGAAAGTGATTCTCGCCAGTCTCTGCTTAGGGCTACATCAACAGCAAACAAACCATAGAGATAGAACTTGAAACTGCTTTATTGTGTCAAGTTTCAAAAAGCTAGCACAAACCGTGTTTGATTTAGAGTTCCAAATACATGTATCCGTATAGGAGAAAACAGAGTGAAACCTCAAAATGAAAACGGTTACTGCAAACGAACGGTTTAACCTAGAAGATCGAAATTTGGCGAGCCAAGTGGGATTGGTGTACTGATCATTACCTGAAAGTATCATCAAGATTGGGTGAAAAAGTGTTTGCTGAGATTTCAGGCAACTCACAGGTTTTTGGAAGCTTGGCAAACCCTTTCCATGAAAGTGATTTTCGCCAGTCTCTGATTAGGGCTACATGAAAAGCATACAAACCATAGAGATAGAACTTGAAACTGCTTTATTGTGTCAAGTTTCAAAGAGCTAGCACAAACCGTGTTTGATTTAGAGTTCCAAATACATGTATCCCTATAGGAGAAAACAGAGTGAAACCTCAAAATAAAAACGGTTACTGCAAATGAACGGTTTAACCTAGAAGAACGAAATTTGGCGAGAAAAGTGAGATCGGTGTACTGATCATTACCTGAAAGTATCATCAAGATTGGGTGAAAAAGTGTTTGCTGCGATTTCAGGCAACTCATAGTTCTTTTTTTTTTTTTTTTTTCGGCCAAATTTATCAATTTAATAGGCTCCAATTGAGGAATTCCCATTGTCAAAACTACATTTTTTTTTTATTGTTGGTCGTTCAAAACCTTACACAGTTCTTAATACATCATATTTCACAGTTTGATTCAAGCGGGTTATGAACTCCCAACTTTACCCCGTATACAGATTGCTGTATCACATCAGTTACCCTTCCATTGATTCACATATTGCCTTTCTAGTGTCTGATGTATTCTGCTGTCAGTCCTATTTTCTACTATCCCCCCTCCCCTCCCCTCCCCTCCCCTTTTCTCTCTACCCCTTCTACTGTAAATCATTTCTTCCATTTGTATTATCTTGTCTTACCCCTCCATTACATATTTCTTGATATATCATATTTCACATTTTGATTCAAGTGGGTTATGCACTCCCATATTGCCCCTTATACAGATTGCAGATTCACATCAGTTTCACTTCCATTGCTTTACATATTGCCATCCTAGTGTCTGTTGTATTCTGCTGCCTTTCCTTTCCTCTACTATCCCCCCTCCCCTCCCCTCCCCTCCCCTCTTCTCTCTCTACCCCCACTACTGCAATTCATTCCTCCCCCTTGTATTATTTTTCCCTTTCCCCTCACTTCCTCTTGTATGTAATTTTGTATAAACCTGAGGGTCTCGTTCCATTTCCATGCTATTTCCCTTCTCTCCCCCTTTCCCTCCCACCTCTCAACCCTGTTTAATGATGGTCTTCTTCTTGTGCTCTTCTTCCCTAGTCTGTTCTTAATTACTCTCCTTATATCAAAGAAGACATTTGGCATTTGTTTTTTAGGGCTTGGCTAGCTTCGCTTAGCATAATCTGCTCTAATGCCATCCATTTCCCTCCAAATTCTATGATTTTGTCATTTCTTAATGCAGAGTGATACTCCATTGTGTATAAATGCCACATTTTTTTTATCCATTCGTCTATTGAAGGGCATCTAGGTTGGTTCCACAGTCTTCCTATTGTGAATTGTGCTGCTATGAACATCGATGTAGCAGTGTCCCTGTAGCATGCTCTTTTTAGGTCTTTAGGGAATAGACCTTAGAAGATGGAAAAATATACCCTGTTCATGGATAGGCAGAACTAACATCATCAAAATGGCGATATTACCAAAAGTTCTCTATAGGTTTAATGCAATGCCAATCAAAATCCCAAAGGCATTTCTTATAGAAATGGAGAAAGCAATCATGAAATTCATATGGAAGAATAAAAGACCCAGAATTGCAAAAACAATACTAAGCAGGAAAGGTGAATCAGGTGGTATAACGATTCCAGATTTCAAACTATACTACAGAGCAATAGTAACAAAAACAGCATGGTACTGGTACCAAAACAGGCGGGTGGACCAATGGTACAGAATAGAGGACACAGAAACCAACCCACAAAACTACAACTTTCTTATATTTGATAAAGGGGCTAAAAGCATGCAATGGAGGAAGGATAGCATCTTCAACAAATGGTGCTGGGAAAATTGGAAATCCATATGCAACAAAATGAAATTGAATCCCTTTCTCTCGCCATGCACAAAAGTTAACTCAAAATGGATCAAGGAGCTTGATATCAAATCAGAGACACGGCATCTGATAGAAGAGAAAGTTGGCTACGACCTACATGCTGTGGGGTCGGGCTCCAAATTCCTCAATAGGACACCCATAGCACAAGAGTTAACATCTAGAATCAACAAATGGGACTTACTCAAACTGGTAGTTCTTTTGAAGCTTGGCAAGCCCTTTCCATGAAAGTGATTCTTGTCAGTCTCTGTTTATGGCTAAATCAACAGCAAACAAACCATAGAGATAGAACTTGAAACTGCTTTATTGTGTCAAGTTTCAAAGAGCTAGCACAAACCGTGTTTGATTTAGAGTTCCAAATACATGTATCCCTATAGGAGAAAACAGAGTGAAACCTCAAAATGAAAACGGTTACTGCAAACGAAGGGTTTATCCTAGAAGAAGGATATTTGTCGAGCCAAGTGGGATTGGTGTACTGATCATTACCTGAAAGTATCATCAAGATTGGGTGAAAAAGTGTTTGCTGAGATTTCAGGCAACTCGTAGTTTTTTGGAAGCTTGACAAGCCCTTTGCATGAAAGTGATTCTCGCCAGTCTCTGCTTAGGGCTACATCAACAGCAAACAAACCATAGAGATAGAATTTGAAACTGCTTTATTGTGTCAAGTTTCAAAAGCTAGCACAAACCGTGTTTGATTTAGAGTTCCAAATACATGTATCCCTATAGGAGAAAACAGAGTGAAACCTCAAAATGAAAACGGTTACTGCAAACGAACGGTTTAACCTAGAAGAACAAAATTTGGCGAGCCAAGTGGGATTGGTGTACTGATCATTACCTGAAAGTATCATCAAGATTGGGTGAAAAGTGTTTGCTGGGAGATTTCAGGAAACTCGTAGTTTTTTGGAAGTTTGGCAAGCCCTTTCCATGAAAGCTATTCACACCAGTCTCTGCTTCGGGCTACATCAACAGCAAACAAACCGTAGAGATAGAACTTGAAACTGCTTTATTGTGTCAAGTATCAAAGAGCTAGCACAAACCGTGTTTCATTTAGAGTTCCAAATATATGTATCCCTATAGGAGAAAACAGAGTGAAACCTCAAAATAAAAACGGTTACTGCAAATGAACGGTTTAACCTAGAAGAATGAAATTTGGTGAGATAAGTGAGATTGGTGTAGTGATCATTACCTGAAAGTATCATCAAGATTGGGTGAAAAAGTGTTTGCTGAGATTTCAGGCAACTCGTAGTTTTTTGAAGCTTGTCAAGCCCTTTCCATGAAAGTGATTCTTGTCAGTCTCTCTTTATGGCTACATCAACAGCAAACAAACCATAGAGATAGAACTGGAAACTGCTTTATTGTGTCAAGTTTCAAAGAGCTAGCACAAACCGTGTTTGATTTAGAGTTCCAAATACATGTATCCCTATAGGAGGAAAACAGAGTGAAATCTCAAAATGAAAACGGTTACTGCAAACGAACGGTTCAACCTAGAAGAACGAAATTTGGCGAGCCAAGTGGGATTGGTGTACGGATCATGAACTAAAAGTATCATCAAGATTGGGTGAAAAAGTGTTTGCTGAGATTTCAGGCAACTCGTAGTTTTTTGGAAGCTTCACAAGCCCTTTCCATGAAAGTGATTCTCGCCAGTCTCTGATTAGGGCTACATGAAAAGCATACAAACCATAGAGATAGAACTTGAAACTGCTTTATTGTGTCAAGTTTCAAAGAGCTAGCACAAACCGTGTTTGATTTAGAGTTCCAAATACATGTATCCCTATAGGAGAAAACAGAGTGAAACCTCAAAATAAAAACGGTTACTGCAAATGAACGGTTTAACCTAGAAGAACGAAATTTGGCGAGAAAAGTGAGATCGGTGTACTGATCATTACCTGAAAGTATCATCAAGATTGGGTGAAAAAGTGTTTGCTGAGATTTCAGGCAACTCGTAGTTTTTTGGAAGCTTGGAAGCCCTTTCCATGAAAGTGATTCTCGCCAGTCTCTGCTTAGGGCTACATTAACAGCAAACAAACCATAGAGATAGAACTTGAAACTGCTTTATTGTGTCAAGTTTCAAAGAGCTAGCACAAACCGTGTTTGATTTAGAGTTCCAAATACATGTATCCCTATTGGAGAAAACAGAGTGAAACCTCAAAGTGAAAACGGTTACTGCAAACGAACCGTTTAACCTAGAAGAACGAAATTTGGCGAGCCAAGTGGGATTGGTGTACTGATCATTACCTGAAAGTATCATCAAGATTGGGTGAAAAAGTGTTTGCTGAGATTTCAGGCAACTCGTAGTTTTTTGGAAGCTTGGCAAGCCCTTTCCATGAAAGTGATTCTAGCCAATCTCTGCTTATGGCTACATCAACAGCAAACACCCCATAGAGATAGAACTTGAAACTGCTTTATTGTGTCAAGTTTCAAAAAGCTAGCACAAACCGTGTTTGATTTAGAGTTCCAAATACATGTATCCGTATAGGAGAAAACAGAGTGAAACCTCAAAATGAAAACGGTTACTGCAAACGAACGGTTTAACCTAGAAGATCGAAATTTGGCGAGCCAAGTGGGATTGGTGTACTGATCATTACCTGAAAGTATCATCAAGATTTGGTGAAAAAGTGTTTGCTGAGATTTCAGGCAACTCATAGGTTTTTGGAAGCTTGGCAAACCCTTTCCATGAAAGTGATTTTCGCCAGTCTCTGATTAGGGCTACATGAAAAGCATACAAACCATAGAGATAGAACTTGAAACTGCTTTATTGTGTCAAGTTTTAAAGAGCTAGCACAAACCGTGTTTGATTTAGAGTTCCAAATACAAGTATCCTTATAGGAGAAAACAGAGTGAAACCTCAAAATGAAAACGGTTACTGCAAACGAACTATTTAACCTAGCAGAATGAAATTTGGCGAACCAAGTGGGATTGGTGTACTGATCATTACCTGAAAGTATCATCAGGATTGGGTGAAAAAGTGTTTGCTGAGATTTCAGGCAACTCGAAGTTTTTTGGAAGCATGGCAAGCCCTCTCCATGAAAGTGATTCTAGCCAATCTCTGCTTAGTGGTACATAATCAGCAAACAAATCATAGAGAGAGAACTTGAAACTACTTTATTTTGTGAAGTTTCAAAAAGCTACCACAAACCGTGTTTTATTTAGAGTTCCAAATACAAGTATCCCTCTAGGAGAAAACAGAGTGAAACCTCAAAATGAAAACAGTTACTGCAAACGAACGGTTTAACCTAGAAGAACGAAATTTGGCGAGCCAAGTGGGATTGGTGTACTGATCATTACCTGAAAGTATCATCAAGATTGGGTGAAAAAGTGTTTTCTGAGATTTCAGGCAACTCGTAGTTTTTTGGAAGTTTGGCAAGCCCTTTCCATGAAAGCTATTCTCACCAGTCTCTGCTTCGGGTTACATCAACAGCAAACAAACCATAGAGATTGATCTTGAAACTGCTTTATTGTGTCAAGTTTCAAAGAGCTAGCACAAATCGTGTTTGATTTAGAGTTCCAAATACATGTATCCCTATAGGAGAAAACAGAGTGAAACCTCAAAATGAAAACGGTTTACTGCAAACGAACGGTTTAACCTAGAAGAACGAAATTTGGCGAGCCAAGTGGGATTTGTGTACTGATCATTACCTGAAAGTATCATCAAGATTGGGTGAAAAAGTGTTTGCTGAGATTTCAGGCAACTCGTAGTTTTTTGGAAGCTTTGCAAGCCCTTTCCATGAAAGTGATTCTCGCCAGTCTCTGCTTAGGGCTACATCAAAGGCAAACAAACAATAGAGATAGAACTTGAAACTGCTTTATTGTGTCAAGTTTCAAAGAGCTATCACAAACCGTGTTTGATTTAGAGTTCCAAATACATGTATCCCTATAGGAGAAAACAGAGTGAAACCTCAAAATGAAAACGGTTACTGCAAACAAACGGTTTAACCTAGAAAATTTTTCGAGACAAATGGGATTGGTGTACTGATCATTATCTGAAAGTATCATCAAGATTGGGTGAAAAAGTGTTTGCTGAGATTTCAGGCAACTCGTAGTTTTTTGGAAGCTTGGCAGGCCCTTTTTATGAAAGTGATTCTCGCCAGTCTCTGCTTAGGGCTACATCAACAGCAAACAAATCATAGAGATAGAACTTGAAACTGCTTTATTGTGTCAAGTTTCAAAGAGCTAGCACAAACCGTGTTTGATTTAGAGTTCCAGAAACATGTATCCCTATAGGAGAAAACAGAGGGAAACCTCTAAATTAAAATGGTTACTGCAAACGAACGGTTTTACCTAGAAGAACGAAATTTGGCGAGCCAAGTGGGATTGCTGTACTGTACATTACCTGAAAGTATCATACAGATTGGGTGAAAAAGTGTTTGCTGAGATTTCAGGCAACTCGTAATTTTTTGGAAGCTTGGCAAGCCCTTTCCATGAAAGTGATTCTCGCCAGTCTCTGCCTAGGTCTACATCAACAGCATATAAACCATACAGATAGAACTTGAAACTGCTTTATTGTGTCAAGTTTCAAAGAGCTAGCACAAACTGTGTTTGATTTAGAGTTCCAAATACTTGTATCCCTATAGGAGAAAACAGAGTGAAACCTCAAAATGAAAACGGTTACTGCAAAGGAACGGTTTAACCTAGAAGAACGAAATTTTTCGAGCCAAATGGGAATGGTGTACTGATCATTACCTGAAAGTATCATCAAGATTGGGTGAAAAGTGTTTGCTGAGATTTCAGGCAACTCGTAGTTTTTTGGAAGCTTGGCAAGCCCTTTCCATGAAAGTGATTCTCGCCAGTCTCTGCTTGGGGCTACATCAACAGCAAACAAACCATAGAGATAGAACTTGAAACTACTATATTTTGTCAAGCTTCAAAGAGCTAGCACAAACCGTGTTTGATTTAGAGTTCCAAATACATGTATCCCTATAGGAAAAAACAGAGTGAAACCTCAAAATGAAAACGGTTACTGCAAAGGAACGGTTTAACCTAGAAGAATGAAATTTGGCAAGCCAAGTGGGATTGGTGTACTGATCATTACCTGAAATTATCATCAAGTTTGGGTGAAAAAGTGTTTGCTGAGATTTCATGCAACACGTAGTTTTTTGGAAGCTTGGCAGGCCCTTTCCATGAAAGTGTTTCTCGCCAGTCTCTGCTTAGGGCTACAGCAACAGCAAACAAACCATAGAGAGAGAACTTGAAACTGCTTTATTGTGTCAAGTTTCAAAGAGCTAGCACAAACCCTGTTTGATTTAGAGTTCGAAATACATATATCCCTATAGGAGGAAACAGAGTGAAACCTCAAGATGAAAACGGTTACTGCAAACGAACGGTTTTACCTAGAAGAACGAAGTTTGGAGAGCCAAGTGGGATTGGTGTACTGATCATTACCTGAAAGTATCATCAAGATTGGGTGAAAAAGTGTTTGCTGAGATTTCAGGCAACTCGTAGTTTTTTGGAAGCTTGGCAGGCCCTTTCCATGAAAGTGATTCTCGCCAGTCTCTGCTTAGTGCTACATCAACAGCAAACAAACCATAGAGAAAGAACTTGATACTGCTTTATTGTGTCAAGTTTGAAAGAGCTAGCACAAACCGTGTTTGATTTAGAGTTCCAAATACATGTATCTCTATAGGAGAAAACAGAGTGAAACCTCAAAATGAAAACGGTTACTGCAAACGAACGGTTTAACCTACAAGAACGAAATTTGGTGAGCCAAGTGTGATTGGGGTACTGATCATTACCTGAAAGTATCATCAAGATTGGGTGAAAAAGTGTTTGCTGAGATTTCAGGCAACTCGTAATTTTTTTTAAGCTTGGCAACCCCTTTCCATGAAAGTGATTCTCGCCAGTCTCTGCCTAGGGCTACATCAACAGCATACAAACCATACAGATAGAACTTGAAACTGCTTTATTGTGTCAAGTTTCAAAGAGCTAGCACAAACCGTGTTTGATTTAGAGTTCCAAATACATGTATCCCTATAGGAGAAAACAGAGTGAAACCTCAAAATGAAAACGGTTACTGCAAACGAACGGTTTAACCTAGAAGAACGAAATTTGGCGAGCCAAGTGGGATTGCTGTACTGATCATTACCTGAAAGTATCATCAAGATTGGGTGAAAAAGTGTTTGCTGAGATTTCAGGCAACTCGTAGTTTTTAGGAAGCTTGGCAAGCCCTTTCCATGAAAGTGATTTTCGCCAGTCTCTGCTTAGGGCTATATCAACATCAACCAAACCATAGAGATAGAAATTGAAAGTTCTTTATTTTGTCAAGTTTCAAAGAGCTAGCAGAAACCGTGTTTGATTTAGAGTTCCAAACACATGTATCCCTATAGGAGAAAACAGAGTGAAACCTCAAAATGAAAACGGTTACTGCAAATGAACGGTTTAACCTAGAAGAACGAAATTTGGCGAGCCAAGTGGGATTGGTGTACTGATCATTACCTGAAAGTATCATCAAGATTGGGTGAAAAGTGTTTGCTGAAATTTCAGGCAACTCGTATTTTTTGGAAGCATGGCAAGCCCTTTCCATGAGAGTGATTCTCGCCAGTCTCTGCTTAGGACTACATCAACAGCAAACAAACCATAGAGATAGAATTTGAAACTGATTTATTGTGTCAAGTTTCAAAGAGCTAGCACAAACCGTCTTTGATTTAGAGTTCCAAATACTTGTATCCCTATAGGAGAAAACAGAGTGAAACCTCAAAATGAAAACGGTTACTGCAAACGAACGGTTTAACTTAGAAGAACGAAATTTGGTGAGCCAAGTGGGACTGGTGTACTGATTATTATCTGAAAGTATCATCAAGATTGGGTGAAAAAGTGTTTGCTGAGATTTCAGGCAACTCGTAGTTTTTTGGAAGCTTGGCAGGCCCTTTCCATGTAAGTGATTCTCGCCAGTCTCTGCCTTAGGTCTACATCAATAGCAAACAAACCATAGAGATAGAACTTGAAACTGCTTTATTGTGTCAAGTTTCAAAGAGCTAGCACAAACCGTGTTTGATTTAGAGTTCCAAATACATGTATCCCTATAGGAAAAAAAAGAGTGAAACCTCAAAATGAAAACGGTTACTGAAACGAACGGTTTAACCTAGAAGAACGAAATTTGGCGAGCCAAGTGGGATTGCTGTACTGATCATTACCTGAATGTATCATCAAGAGTGGGTGAAAAAGTGCTTGCTGAGATTTCAGGCAACTCGTAGTTTTTTGGAAGCTTGGCAAGGCCTTTCCATGAAAGTGATTCTCGCCAGTCTCTTCTAAGGGCTACATCAACAGCAAACAAACCATAGAGATAGAACTTAAAACTGCTTTATTGTGTCAAGTTTCAAAGAGCTAGCACAAACCGTGTTTGATTTAGAGTTCGAAATACATGTATCCCTATAGGAGAAAACAGAGTGAAACCTCAAAATGAAAACGGTTACTGAAAACTAACGGTTTAACCTAGAAGAACGAAATTTGGCGAGCCAAGTGGGATTGGTGTACTGATCATTACCTGAAAGTATCATCAAGATTGGGTGAAAAATTGTTTGCTGAGATTTCAGGCAACTCGTAGTTTTTGGAAGCTTGACAGGCCCTTTTTATGAAAGTGATTTTCGCCAGTCTCTGCTTAGGGCTACATCAACAGTAAACAAACCATAGAGATTGAACTTGAAACTGCATTATTGTGTCAAGTTTCAAAGAGCTAGCACAAACCGTGTTTGATTTAGAGTTCCAAATACATGTATTTCTATAGGAGAAAACAGAGTGCAACCACAAAATGAAAACGGTGACTGTAAACGAACGGTTTAACCTAGAAGAACGAAATTTGGCGAGCCAAGTGGAATTGGTGTAGTGATCATTACCTGAAAGTATCATGAAGATTGCGTGAAAAAGTGTTTGCTGAGATTTCAGGCAACTCGTAGTTTTTTGGAAGCTTGGCAAGCCCTTTCCATGAAAGTGATTCTCGCCAGTCTCTGCTTAGGGCTACATCAACAGCATACAAACCATAGAGATAGAACGTGAAACTGCTTTATTGTGTCAAGTTTCAAAGAGCTAGCACAAACCGTGTTTGATTTAGAGTTCCAAATACATGTATCCCTATAGGAGAAAACAGAGTGAAACCTCAAAATGTAAACGGTTACTGCAAACGAACGGTTTAACCTAGAAGAACGAAATTTGGCGAGCCAAGTGGGATTGGTGTACTGATCATTATCTGAAAGTATCATCAATATTGGGTATAAAAGTGTTTGTTGAGATTTCAGGCAACTCGTAGTTTTTTAGAAGCTTGGCAAGCCCTTTCCATGAAAGTGATTCTGGCCAGTCTCTGCTTAGGGCTACATCAACAGCAAACAAACCATAGAGAAAGAACTTGAAACTGCTTTATTGTGTCAAGTTTCAAAGAGCTAGCACAAACCGTGTTTGATTTAGAGTTCCAAATACATGTATCTCTATAGGAGAAAACAGAGTGAAACCTCAAAATGAAAACGGTTACTGCAAACGAACGGTTTAACCTACAAGAACGAAATTTGGTGAGCCAAGTGGGATTAGGGTACTGATCATTACCTGAAAGTATCATCAAGATTGGGTGAAAAAGTGTTTGCTGAGATTTCAGGCAACTCGTAATTTTTTTTAAGCTTGGCAACCCCTTTCCATGAAAGTGATTCTCGCCAGTCTCTGCCTAGGGCTACATCAACAGCATACAAACCATACAGATAGAACTTGAAACTGCTTTATTGTGTCAAGTTTCAAAGAGCTAGCACAAACCGTGTTTGATTTAGAGTTCCAAATACATGTATCCCTATAGGAGAAAACAGAGTGAAACCTCAAAATGAAAACGGTTACTGCAAACGAACGGTTTAACCTAGAAGAACGAAATTTGGCGAGCCAAGTGGGATTGCTGTACTGATCATTACCTGAAAGTATGATCAAGATTGGGTGAAAAAGTGTTTGCTGAGATTTCATGCAACTCGTAGTTTTTTGGAAGCTTGGCAAGCCCTTTCCATGAAAGTGATTTTCGCCAGTCTCTGCTTAGGGCTATATCAACATCAACCAAACCATAGAGATAGAAATTGAAACTTCTTTATTGTGTCAAGTTTCAAAGAGCTAGCACAAACCGTGTTTGATTTAGAGTTCCAAACACATGTATCCCTATAGGAGAAAACAGAGTGAAACCTCAAAATGAAAACGGTTACTGCAAATGAACGGTTTAACCTAGAAGAACGAAATTTGGCGAGCCAAGTGGGATTGGTGTACTGATCATTACCTGAAAGTATCATCAAGATTGGGTGAAAAAGTGTTTGCTGAAATTTCAGGCAACTCGTAGTTTTTTGGAAGCATGGCAAGCCCTTTCCATGAAAGTGATTCTCGCCAGTCTCTGCTTAGGACTACATCAACAGCAAACAAACCATAGAGATAGAATTTGAAACTGATTTATTGTGTCAAGTTTCAAAGAGATAGCACAAACCGTCTTTGATTTAGAGTTCCAAATACTTGTATCCCTATAGGAGAAAACAGAGTGAAACCTCAAAATGAAAACGGTTACTGCAAACGAACGGTTTAACCTAGAAGAACGAAATTTGGCGAGCCAAGTGGGACTGGTGTACTGATTATTACCTGAAAGTATCATCAAGATTGGGTGAAAAAGTGTTTGCTGAGATTTCAGGCAACTCGTAGTTTTTTGGAAGCTTGGCAGGCCCTTTCCATGAAAGTGATTCTCGCCAGTCTCTGCTTAGGTCTACATCAATAGCAAACAAACCATAGAGATAGAACTTGAAACTGCTTTATTGTGTCAAGTTTCAAAGAGCTAGCACAAACCGTGTTTGATTTAGAGTTCCAGACACATGTATCCCTATAGGAGAAAACAGAGTGAAACCTCAAAATTAAAATGGTTACTGCAAACGAATGGTTTAACCTAGAAGAACGAAATTTGGCGAGCCAAGTGGGATTGCTGTACTGATCAATACCTGAATGTATCATCAAGAGTGGGTGAAAAAGTGCTAGCTGAGATTTCAGGCAACTCGTAGTTTTTGGGAAGCTTGGCAAGGCCTTTCCATGAAAGTGATTCTCGCCAGTCTCTTCTAAGGGCTACATCAACAGCAAACAAACCATAGAGATAGAACTTAAAACTGCTTTATTGTGTCAAGTTTCAAAGAGCTAGCACAAACCGTGTTTGATTGAGAGTTCGAAATACATGTATCCCTATAGGAGAAAACAGAGTGAAACCTCAAAATGAAAACGGTTACTGAAAACTAACGGTTTAACCTAGAAGAACGAAATTTGGCGAGCCAAGTGGGATTGGTGTACTGATCATTACCTGAAAGTATCATCAAGATTGGGTGAAAAATTGTTTGCTGAGATTTCAGGCAACTCGTAGTTTTTTGGAAGCTTGACAGGCCCTTTTTATGAAAGTGATTTTCGCCAGTCTCTGCTTAGGGCTACATCAACAGTAAACAAACCATAGAGATTGAACTTGAAACTGCTTTATTGTGTCAAGTTTCAAAGAACTAGCACAAACCGTGTTTGATTTAGAGTTCCAGACACATGTATCCCTATAGGAGAAAACAGAGTGAAACCTCAAAATTAAAATGGTTACTGCAAACGAATGGTTTAACCTAGAAGAACGAAATTTGGCGAGCCAAGTGGGATTGCTGTACTGATCAATACCTGAATGTATCATCAAGAGTGGGTGAAAAAGTGCTTGCTGAGATTTCAGGCAACTCGTAGTTTTTTGGAAGCTTGGCAAGGCCTTTCCATGAAAGTGATTCTCGCCAGTCTCTTCTAAGGGCTACATCAACAGCAAACAAACCATAGAGATAGAACTTAAAACTGCTTTATTGTGTCAAGTTTCAAAGAGCTAGCACAAACCGTGTTTGATTTAGAGTTCGAAATACATGTATCCCTATAGGAGAAAACAGAGTGAAACCTCAAAATGAAAACGGTTACTGCAAACTAACGGTTTAACCTAGAAGAACGAAATTTGGCGAGCCAAGTGGGATTGGTGTACTGATCATTACCTGAAAGTATCATCAAGATTGGATGAAAAATTGTTTGCTGAGATTTCAGGCAACTCGTAGTTTTTTGGAAGCTTGACAGGCCCTTTTTATGAAAGTGATTTTCGCCAGTCTCTGCTTAGGGCTACATCAACAGTAAACAAACCATAGAGATTGAACTTGAAACTGCTTTATTGTGTCAAGTTTCAAAGAGCTAGCACAAACCGTGTTTGATTTAGAGTTCCAAATACATGTATTTCTAGAGGAGAAAACAGAGTGCAACCTCAAAATGAAAACGGTGACTGCAAACGAACGGTTTAACCTAGAAGAACGAAATTTGGCGAGCCAAGTGGAATTGGTGTAGTGATCATTACCTGAAAGTATCATGAAGATTGGGTGAAAAAGTGTTTGCTGAGATTTCAGGCAACTCGTAGTTTTTTGGAAGCTTGCAAGCCCTTTCCATGAAAGTGATTCTGGCCAGTCTCTGCTTAGGGCTACATCAACAGCATAGAAACCATAGAGATAGAACGTGAAACTGCTTTATTGTGTCAAGTTTCAAAGAGCTAGCACAAACCGTGTTTGATTTAGAGTTCCAAATACATGTATCCCTAAAGGAGAAAACAGAGTGAAACCACAAAATGTAAACGGTTACTGCAAACGAACGGTTTAACCTACAAGAACGAAATTTGGTGAGCCAAGTGGGATTAGGGTACTGATCATTACCTGAAAGTATCATCAAGATTGGGTGAAAAAGTGTTTGCTGAGATTTCAGGCAACTCGTAATTTTTTTTAAGCTTGGCAACCCCTTTCCATGAAAGTGATTCTGGCCAGTCTCTGCCTAGGGCTACATCAACAGCATACAAACCATACAGATAGAACTTGAAACTGCTTTATTGTGTCAAGTTTCAAAGAGCTAGCACAAACCGTGTTTGATTTAGAGTTCCAAATACATGTATCCCTATAGGAGAAAACAGAGTGAAACCTCAAAATGAAAACGGTTACTGCAAACGAACGGTTTAACCTAAAAGAACGAAATTTGGCGAGCCAAGTGGGATTGCTGTACTGATCATTACCTGAAAGTATCATCAAGATTGGGTGAAAAAGTGTTTGCTGAGATTTCATGCAACTCGTAGTTTTTTGGAAGCTTGGCAAGCCCTTTCCATGAAAGTGATTTTCGCCAGTCGCTGCTTAGGGCTATATCAACATCAACCAAACCATAGAGATAGAAATTGAAACTTCTTTATTGTGTCAAGTTTCAAAGAGCTAGCACAAACCGTGTTTGATTTAGAGTTCCAAACACATGTATCCCTATAGGAGAAAACAGAGTGAAACCTCAAAATGAAAACGGTTACTGCAAATGAACGGTTTAACCTAGAAGAACGAAATTTGGCGAGCCAAGTGGGATTGGTGTACTGATCATTACCTGAAAGTATCATCAAGATTGGGTGAAAAAGTGTTTGCTGAAATTTCAGGCAACTGGTAGTTTTTTGGAAGCATGGCAAGCCCTTTCCATGAAAGTGATTCTCGCCAGTCTCTGCTTAGGACTACATCAACAGCAAACAAACCATAGAGATAGAATTTTAAACTGATTTATTGTGTCAAGTTTCAAAGAGCTAGCACAAACCGTCTTTGATTTAGAGTTCCAAATACTTGTATCCCTATAGGAGAAAACAGAGTGAAACCTCAAAATGAAAACGGTTACTGCAAACGAACGGTTTAACCTAGAAGAACGAAATTTGGCGAGCCAAGTGGGATTGCTGTACTGATCATTACCTGAAAGTATGATCAAGATTGGGTGAAAAAGTGTTTGCTGAGATTTCATGCAACTCGTAGTTTTTTGGAAGCTTGGCAAGCCCTTTCCATGAAAGTGATTTTCGCCAGTCTCTGCTTAGGGCTATATCAACATCAACCAAACCATAGAGATAGAAATTGAAACTTCTTTATTTTGTCAAGTTTCAAAGAGCTAGCACAAACCGTGTTTGATTTAGAGTTCCAAACACATGTATCCCTATAGCAGAAAACAGAGTGAAACCTCAAAATGAAAACGGTTACTGCAAATGAACGGTTTAACCTAGAAGAACGAAATTTGGCGAGCCAAGTGGGATTGGTGTACTGATCATTACCTGAAAGTATCATCAAGATTGGGTGAAAAAGTGTTTGCTGAAATTTCAGGCAACTCGTAGTTTTTTGGAAGCATGGCAAGCCCTTTCCATGAAAGTGATTCTCGCCAGTCTCTGCTTAGGACTACATCAACAGCAAACAAACCATAGAGATAGAATTTTAAACTGATTTATTGTGTCAAGTTTCAAAGAGCTAGCACAAACCGTCTTTGATTTAGAGTTCCAAATACTTGTATCCCTATAGGAGAAAACAGAGTGAAACCTCAAAATGAAAACGGTTACTGCAAACGAACGGTTTAACCTAGAAGAACGAAATTTGGCGAGCCAAGTGTGACTGGTGTACTGATTATTACCTGAAAGTATCATCAAGATTGGGTGAAAAAGTGTTTGCTGAGATTTCAGGCAACTCGTAGTTTTTTGGAAGCTTGGCAGGCCCTTTCCATGAAAGTGATTCTCGCCAGTCTCTGCTTAGGACTACATCAACAGCAAACAAACCATAGAGATAGAATTTGAAACTGATTTATTGTGTCAAGTTTCAAAGAGCTAGCACAAACCGTCTTTGATTTAGAGTTCCAAATACTTGTATCCCTATAGGAGAAAACAGAGTGAAACCTCAAAATGAAAACGGTTACCGCAAACGAACGGTTTAACCTAGAAGAACGAAATTTGGCGAGCCAAGTGGGATTGGTGTACTGATCATTACCTGAAAGTATCATCAAGATTGGGTGAAAAAGTGTTTGCTGAGATTTCAGGCAACTCGTAGTTTTTTGGAAGCTTTGCAAGCCCTTTCCATGAAAGTGATTCTCGCCAGTCTCTGCTCAGGGCTACATCAACAGCAAACAAACCATAGAGATAGACCTTGAAACTGCTTTATTGTGTCAAGTTTCAAAGAGCTAGTACAAACCGTGTTTGATTTAGAGTTCCAAATACATGTATCCCTATAGGAGAAAACAGAGTGAAACCTCAAAATGAAAACGGTTACTGCAAACTAACGGTTTAACCTAGAAGAACGAAATTTGGCGAGCCAAGTGGGACTGGTGTACTGATTATTACCTGAAAGTATCATCAAGATTGGGTGAAAAAGTGTTTGCTGAGATTTCAGGCAACTCGTAGTTTTTTGGAAGCTTGGCAGGCCCTTTCCATGAAAGTGATTCTCGCCAGTCTCTGCTTAGGTGTACATCAATAGCAAACAAACCATAGAGATAGAACTTGAAACTGCTTTATTGTGTCAAGTTTCAAAGAGCTAGCACAAACCGTGTTTGATTTAGAGTTCCAGACACATGTATCCCTATAGGAGAAAACAGAGTGAAACCTCAAAATTAAAATGGTTACTGCAAACGAATGGTTTAACCTAGAAGAACGAAATTTGGCGAGCCAAGTGGGATTGCTGTACTGATCAATACCTGAATATATCATCAAGAGTGGGTGAAAAAGTGCTTGCTGAGATTTCAGGCAACTCGTAGTTTTTTGGAAGCTTGGCAAGGCCTTTCCATGAAAGTGATTCTCGCCAGTCTCTTCTAAGGGCTACATCAACAGCAAACAAACCATACAGATAGAACTTGAAACTGCTTTATTGTGTCAAGTTTCAAAGAGCTAGCACAAACCGTGTTTGATTTAGAGTTCCAGATACATGTATCCCTATAGGAGAAAACAGAGTGAAACCTCAAAATTAAAATGGTTACTGCAAACGAACGGTTTAACCTAGAAGAACGAAATTTGGCGAGCCAAGTGGGATTGCTGTACTGATCAATACCTGAATGTATCATCAAGAGTGGGTGAAAAAGTGCTTGCTGAGATTTCAGGCAACTCGTAGTTTTTTGGAAGCTTGGCAAGCCCTTTCCATGAAAGTGATTCTCGCCAGTCTCTGCTAAGGGCTACATCAACAGCAAACAAACCATAGAGATAGAACTTAAAATTGCTTTATTGTGTCAAGTTTCAAAGAGCTAGAACAAACCGTGTTTGATTTAGAGTTCGAAATATATGTATCCCTATAGGAGAAAACAGAGTGAAAACTCAAAATGAAAACGGTTACTGCAAACTAACGGTTTAACCTAGAAGAACGAAATTTGGCGAGCCAAGTGGGATTGGTGTACTGATCATTACCTGAAAGTATCATCAAGATTGGGTGAAAAATTGTTTGCTGAGATTTCAGGCAACTCTTAGTTTTTTGGAAGTTTGACAGGCCCTTTTTATGAAAGTGATTTTCGCCAGTCTCTGCTTAGGGCTACATCAACAGTAAACAAACCATAGAGATTGAACTTGAAACTGCTTTATTGTGTCAAGTTTCAAAGAGCTAGCACGAACCGTGTTTGATTTAGAGTTCCAAATACATGTATTTCTATAGGAGAAAACAGAGTGCAACCTCAAAATAAAAATGGTGACTGCAAACGAACGGTTTAACCTAGAAGAACGAAATTTGGCGAGCCAAGTGGAATTGGTGTACTGATCATTACCTGAAAGTATCATCAAGATTGGGTGAAAAAGTGTTTGCTGAGATTTCAGGCAACTCGTAGTTTTTTGGAAGCTTGGCAAGCCCTTTCCATGAAAGTGATTCTGGCCAGTCTCTGCTTAGGGCTACATCAACAGCATACAAACCATAGAGATAGAACGTGAAACTGCTTTATTGTGTCAAGTTTCAAAGAGCTAGCACAAACCGTGTTTGATTTAGAGTTCCAAATACATGTATCCTTATAGGAGAAAACAGAGTGAAACCTCAAAATGAAAACGGTTACTGCAAACGAATGGTTTAACCTACAAGAACGAAATTTGGTGAGCCAAGTGGGATTGGGGTACTGATCATTACCTGAAAGTATCATCAAGATTGGGTGAAAAAGTGTTTGCTGAGATTTCAGGCAACTCGTAATTTTTTGGAAGCTTGGCAACCCCTTTCCATGAAAGTGATTCTCGCCAGTCTCTGCCTAGGGCTACATCAACAGCATACAAACCATACAGATAGAACTTGAAACTGCTTTATTGTGTCAAGTTTCAAAGAGCTAGCACAAACCGTGTTTGATTTAGAGTTCCAAATACATGTATCCCTATAGGAGAAAACAGAGTGAAACCTCAAAATGAAAACGGTTACTGCAAACGAACGGTTTAACCTAGAAGAACGAAATTTGGCGAGCCAAGTGGGATTGCTGTACTGATCATTACCTGAAAGTATCATCAAGATTGGGTGAAAAAGTGTTTGCTGAGATTTCAGGCAACTCGTAGTTTTTTGGAAGCTTGGCAAGCCCTTTCCATGAAAGTGATTTTTGCCAGTCTCTGCTTAGGGCTATATCAACATCAACCAAACCATAGAGATAGAAATTGAAACTTCTTTATTGTGTCAAGTTTCAAAGAGCTAGCACAAACCGTGTTTGATTTAGAGTTCCAAACACATGTATCCCTATAGGAGAAAACAGAGTGAAACCTCAAAATGAAAACGGTTACTGCAAATGAACGGTTTAACCTAGAAGAACGAAATTTGGCGAGCCAAGTGGGATTGGTGTACTGATCATTACCTGAAAGTATCATCAAGATTGGGTGAAAAAGTGTTTGCTGAAATTTCAGGCAACTCGTAGTTTTTTGGAAGCATGGCAAGCCCTTTCCATGAAAGTGATTCTCGCCAGTCTCTGCTAAGGGCTACATCAACAGCAAACAAACCATAGAGATAGAACTTGAAACTGCTTTATTGTGTCAAGTTTCAAAGAGCTAGCACAAACCGTGTTTGATTTAGAGTTCCAAATACATGTATCCCTATAGGAGAAAACAGAGTGAAACCTCAAAATGAAAACGGTTACTGCAAACGAAAGGTTTAACCTAGAAGAACGAAATTTGGCGAGCCAAGTGGGATTGCTGTACTGATCATTACCTGAAAGTATCATCAATATTGGGTGAAAAAGTGTTTGCTGAGATTTCAGGCAACTCGTAGTTTTTTGGAAGCTTGGCAAGCCCTTTCCATGAAAGTGATTCTCGCCAGTCTCTGCTTAGGGCTACAACAACAGCAAACAAACCATACAGATAGAACTTGAAACTGCTTTATTGTGTCAAGTTTCAAAGAGCTAGCACAAACCGTGTTTGATTTAGAGTTCCAGACACATGTATCCCTATAGGAGAAAACAGAGTGAAACCTCAAAATTCAAATGGTTACTGCAAACGAACGGTTTAACCTAGAAGAACGAAATTTGGCGAGCCAAGTGGGATTGCTGTACTGATCATTACCTGAATGTATCATCAAGAGTGGGTGAAAAAGTGCTTTGCGAGATTTCAGGCAACTCGTAGTTTTTTGGAAGCTTGGCAAGCCCTTTCCATGAAAGTGATTCTCGCCAGTCTCTGCTAAGGGCTACATCAACAGCAAACAAACCATAGAGATAGAACTTAAAATTGCTTTATTGTGTCAAGTTTCAAAGAGCTAGCACAAACCGTGTTTGATTTAGAGTTCCAAATACATGTATCCCTATAGAAGAAAACAGAGTGAAACCTCAAAATGAAAACGGTTACTGCAAACGAACGGTTTAACCTAGAAGAACGAAATTTGGCGAGCCAATTGGGACTGGTGTACTGATTATTATCTGAAAGTATCATCAAGATTGGGTGAAAAAGTGTTTGCTGAGATTTCAGGCAACTCGTAGTTTTTTGGAAGCTTGGCAGGCCCTTTCCATGAAAGTGATTCTCGCCAGTCTCTGCTTAGGTCTACATCAATAGCAAACAAACCATAGAGATAGAACTTGAAACTGCTTTATTGTGTCAAGTTTCAAAGAGCTAGCACAAACCGTGTTTGATTTAGAGTTCCAAATACATGTATCCCTATAGGAGAAAACAGAGTGAAACCTCAAAATGAAAACGGTTACTGCAAACGAACGGTTTAACCTAGAAGAACGAAATTTGGCGAGCCAAGTGGGATTGCTGTACTGATCATTACCTGAAAGTATCATCAATATTGGGTGAAAAAGTGTTTGCTGAGATTTCAGGCAACTCGTAGTTTTTTGGAAGCTTGGCAAGCCCTTTCCATGAAAGTGATTCTCGCCAGTCTCTGCTTAGGGCTACAACAACAGCAAACAAACCATACAGATAGAACTTGAAACTGCTTTATTGTGTCAAGTTTCAAAGAGCTAGCACAAACCGTGTTTGATTTAGAGTTCCAGACACATGTATCCCTATAGGAGAAAACAGAGTGAAACCTCAAAATTAAAATGGTTACTGCAAACGAACGGTTTAACCTAGAAGAACGAAATTTGGCGAGCCAAGTGGGATTGCTGTACTGATCATTACCTGAATGTATCATCAAGAGTGGGTGAAAAAGTGCTTTGCGAGATTTCAGGCAACTCGTAGTTTTTTGGAAGCTTCGCAAGCCCTTTCCATGAAAGTGATTCTCGCCAGTCTCTGCTAAGGGCTACATCAACAGCAAACAAACCATAGAGATAGAACTTAAAATTGCTTTATTGTGTCAAGTTTCAAAGAGCTAGAACAAACCGTGTTTGATTTAGAGTTCGAAATACATGTATCCCTATAGGAGAAAACAGAGTGAAACCTCAAAATGAAAACGGTTACTGCAAACTAACGGTTTAACCTAGAAGAACGAAATTTGGCGAGCCAAGTGGGATTGGTGTACTGATCATTACCTGAAAGTATCATCAAGATTGGGTGAAAAATTGTTTGCTGAGATTTCAGGCAACTCGTATTTTTTTGGGAGCTTGGCAGGCCCTTTTTATGAAAGTGATTTTCGCCAGTCTCTGCTTAGGGCTACATCAACAGTAAACAAACCATAGAGATTGAACTTGAAACTGCTTTATTGTGTCAAGTTTCAGAGAGCTAGCACAAACCGTGTTTGATTTAGAGTTCCAAATACATGTATTTCTATAGGAGAAAACAGAGTGCAACCTCAAAATGAAAATGGTGACTGCAAACGAACGGTTTAACCTAGAAGAACGAAATTTGGCGAGCCAAGTGGGATTGCTGTACTGATCATTATCTGAAAGTATCATCAATATTGGGTGAAAAAGTGTTTGTTGAGATTTCAGGAAACTCGTAGTTTTTTGGAAGCTTGGCAAGCCCTTTCCATGGAAGTGATTCTGGCCAGTCTTTGCTTAGGGCTACATCAACAGCAAACAAACCATAGAGAAAGAACTTGAAACTGCTTTATTGTGTCAAGTTTCAAAGAGCTAGCACAAACCGTGTTTGATTTAGAGTTCCAAATACATGTATCCCTATAGGAGAAAACAGAGTGAAACCTCAAAATGAAAACGGTTACTGCAAACGAACGGTTTAACCTAGAAGAACGAAATTTGGCGAGCCAAGTGGGATTGCTGTACTGATCATTACCTGAAAGTATCATCAAGATTGGGTGAAAAAGTGTTTGCTGAGATTTCAGGCAACTCGTAGTTTTTTGGAAGCTTGGCAAGCCCTTTCCATGAAAGTGATTTTTGCCAGTCTCTGCTTAGGGCTATATCAACATCAACCAAACCATAGAGATAGAAATTGAAACTTCTTTATTGTGTCAAGTTTCAAAGAGCTAGCACAAACCGTGTTTGATTTAGAGTTCCAAACACATGTATCCCTATAGGAGAAAACAGAGTGAAACCTCAAAATGAAAACGGTTACTGCAAATGAACGGTTTAACCTAGAAGAACGAAATTTGGCGAGCCAAGTGGGATTGGTGTACTGATCATTACCTGAAAGTATCATCAAGATTGGGTGAAAAAGTGTTTGCTGAAATTTCAGGCAACTCGTAGTTTTTTGGAAGCATGGCAAGCCCTTTCCATGAAAGTGATTCTCGCCAGTCTCTGCTAAGGGCTACATCAACAGCAAACAAACCATAGAGATAGAACTTGAAACTGCTTTATTGTGTCAAGTTTCAAAGAGCTAGCACAAACCGTGTTTGATTTAGAGTTCCAAATACATGTATCCCTATAGGAGAAAACAGAGTGAAACCTCAAAATGAAAACGGTTACTGCAAACGAACGGTTTAACCTAGAAGAACGAAATTTGGCGAGCCAAGTGGGATTGGTGTACTGATCATTACCTGAAAGTATCATCAAGATTGGGTGAAAAAGTGTTTGCTGAGATTTCAGGCAACTCGTAGTTTTTTGGAAGCTTGGCAAGCCCTTTCCATGAAAGTGATTCTCGCCAGTCTCTGCTTAGGGCTACATCAACAGCAAACAAACCATAGAGATAGAACTTGAAACTGCTTTATTGTGTCAAGTTTCAAAGAGCTAGCACAAACCGTGTTTGATTTAGAGTTCCAAATACATGTATCCCTATAGGAGAAAACAGAGTGAAACCTCAAAATGAAAATGGTTACTGCAAACGAACGGTTTAACCTAGAAGAACGAAATTTGGCGAGCCAAGTGGGATTGGTGTACTGATCATTACCTGAAAGTATCATCAATATTGGGTGAAAAAGTGTTTGTTGAGATTTCAGGCAACTCGTAGTTTTTTGGAAGCTTCGCAAGCCCTTTCCATGAAAGTGATTCTCGCCAGTCTCTGCTAAGGGCTACATCAACAGCAAACAAACCATAGAGATAGAACTTAAAATTGCTTTATTGTGTCAAGTTTCAAAGAGCTAGAACAAACCGTGTTTGATTTAGAGTTCGAAATACATGTATCCCTATAGGAGAAAACAGAGTGAAACCTCAAAATGAAAACGGTTACTGCAAACTAACGGTTTAACCTAGAAGAACGAAATTTGGCGAGCCAAGTGGGATTGGTGTACTGATCATTACCTGAAAGTATCATCAAGATTGGGTGAAAAATTGTTTGCTGAGATTTCAGGCAACTCGTATTTTTTGGGAGCTTGGCAGGCCCTTTTTATGAAAGTGATTTTCGCCAGTCTCTGCTTAGGGCTACATCAACAGTAAACAAACCATAGAGATTGAACTTGAAACTGCTTTATTGTGTCAAGTTTCAGAGAGCTAGCACAAACCGTGTTTGATTTAGAGTTCCAAATACATGTATTTCTATAGGAGAAAACAGAGTGCAACCTCAAAATGAAAATGGTGACTGCAAACGAACGGTTTAACCTAGAAGAACGAAATTTGGCGAGCCAAGTGGGATTGGTGTACTGATCATTATCTGAAAGTATCATCAATATTGGGTGAAAAAGTGTTTGTTGAGATTTCAGGCAACTCGTAGTTTTTTGGAAGCTTGGCAAGCCCTTTCCATGAAAGTGATTCTGGCCAGTCTTTGCTTAGGGCTACATCAACAGCAAACAAACCATAGAGAAAGAACTTGAAACTGCTTTATTGTGTCAAGTTTCAAAGAGCTAGCACAAACCGTGTTTGATTTAGAGTTCCAAATACATGTATCCCTATAGGAGAAAACAGAGTGAAACCTCAAAATGAAAACGGTTACTGCAAACTAACGGTTGAACCTAGAAGAACGACATTTGGCGAGCCAAGTGGGATTGCTGTACTGATCATTACCTGAAAGTATCATCAAGATTGGGTGAAAACGTGTTGGCTGAGATTTCAGGCAACTTGTAGTTTTTTGGAAGCTTGGCAAGCCCTTTCCATGAAAGTGATTCTCGCCAGTCTCTACTTAAGGCTACATCAACAGCAAACAAACCATAAAGATAAAACTTGAAACTGCTTTATTGTGTCAAGTTTCAAAGAGCTTGCACAAACCGTGTTTGATTTAGAGTTCCAAACACATGTATCCCTATAGGAGAAAACAGAGTGAAACCTCTAAATGAAAACGGTTACTGCAAACGAACGGTTTAACCTAGAAGAACGAAATTTGGTGAGCCAGGTGGGACTGGTGTTCTGATCATTACCTGAAAGTATCATCAAGATTGGGTGAAAAAGTGTTTGCTGAGATTTCAGGCAACTCGTTGTTTTTTGGAAGCTTGGCAAGCTCTTTCCATGAAAGTGATTCTCGCCAGTCTCTGCATATAGCTACATCAACAGCAAACAAACCATAGAGATAGAACTTGAAACTGCTTTATTGTGTCAAGTTTCAAGGAGCTAGCACAAACCGTGTTTGATTTAGAGTTCCAAATACATGTATTTCTATAGGAGAAAACAGAGTGCAACCTCAAAATGAAAACGGTTACTTCAACGAACGGTTTAACCTAGAAGAACGAAATTGGGCTAGCCAAGTGGAACTGGTGTATTTATCATTACCTGAAAGTATCATCAAGATTGGGTGAAAAAGTGTTTGCTGAGATTTCAGGCAACTCGTAGTTTTTTGGAAGCTTGGCAAGCCCTTTCCATGAAAGTGATTCTGGCCAGTCAATGCATAGGGCTACATCAACAGCATACAAACCATAGAGATAGAATGTGAAACTGCTTTATTGTGTCAAGTTTCAAAGAGCTAGCACAAACCCTGTTTGATTTAGAGTTCGAAATACATGTATCCTTATAGGAGAAAACAGAGTGAAACCTCAAAATGAAAACGGTTACTGCAAACGAACGGTTTAAACTAGAAGAACGAAATTTGACGAGCCAAGTCGGATTGGTGTACTGATCATTACCTGAAAGTATCATCAATATTGGGTGAAAAAGTGTTTGTTGAGATTTCAGGCAACTCGTAGTTTTTTGGAAGCTTGGCAAGCCCTTTCCATGAAAGTGATTTTGGCCAGTCTCTGCTTACGGCTACATCAACAGCAAACAAACCATAGAGATAGAACTTGAAACTGCTTTATTGAGTCAAGTTTCAAAGAGCTAGCACAAACCGTGTTTGATTTAGAGTTTCAAATACATGTATCCCTATAGGAGAAAACAGAGTGAAACCTCAAAATGAAAACGGTTTCTGCAAAGGAACAGTGTAACCTAGAAGAACGAAATTTTTCGAGCCAAGTGGGATTGGTGTACTGATCATTACCTGAAAGTATCATCAAGATTGGGTGAAAAAGTGTTTGCTGAGATTTCAGGCAACTCGTAGTTTTTTGGAAGCTTGGCAAGCCCTTTACATGAAAGTGATTCTGGCCAGTCTCTGCTTAGGGCTACATCAACAGCAAACAAACCATAGAGATAGAACTTGAAACTGCTTTATTGTGTCAAGTTTCAAAGAGCTAGCACAAACCTTGTTTGATTTAGAGTTCCAAATACTTGTATCCCTATAGGAGAAAACAGAGTGAAACCTCAAAATGAAAACGGTTACTGCTAACGAACGGTTTAACCTAAAAGAAGGAAATTTGGCTAGCCAAATGGGACTGGTGTTCTGATCATTACGTGAAAGTATCATCAAGATTGGGTGAAAAAGTGTTTGCTGAGATTTCTGGCAACTCGTTTTTTTTGGAAGCTTGGCAAGCCCTTTCCATGAAAGTGATTCTCGCCAGTCTCTGCATAGGGGTACATCAACAGCAAACAAATTAAAAAGATAAAACTTGAAACTGCTTTATTGTGTCAAGTTTCAAAGAGCTAGCACAAACCGTGTTTGATTTAGAGTTCCAAATACATGTATCCCTATAGGAGAAAACAGAGTGAAACCTCAAAATGAAAACGGTTACTGCAAACGAATGGTTTAACCTAGAAGAACGAAATTTGGCGAGCCAAGTGGGATTGCTGTACTGATCATTACCTGAAAGTATCATCAAGATTGGGTGAAAAAGTGTTTGCTGAGATTTCAGGCAACTCGTAGTTTTTTGGAAGCTTGGCAAGCCCTTTCCATGAAAGTGATTCTCGCCAGTCTCTGCTAAGGGTTACATCAACAGCAGACAAACCATAGAGATAGAACTTAAAATTGCTTTATTGTGTCAAGTTTCAAAGAGCTAGCACAAACCGTGTTTGATTTAGAGTTCCAAATACATGTATCCCTATAGGAGAAAACAGAGTGAAACCTCAAAATGAAAACGGTTACTGCAAACGAATGGTTTAACCTAGAAGAACGAAATTTGGCGAGCCAATTGGGACTGGTGTACTGATTATTACCTGAAAGTATCATCAAGATTGGGTGAAAAAGTGTTTTCTGAAATTTCAGGCAACTCGTAGTTTTTTGGAAGCTTGGCAAGCCCTTTCCATGAAAGTGATTCTCGCCAGTCTCTGCTTAGGTCTACATCAATAGCAAACAAACCATAGAGATAGAACTTGAAACTGCTTTATTGTGTCAAGTTTCAAAGAGCTAGCACAAACCGTGTTTGATTTAGAGTTCCAAATACATGTATCCCTATAGGAGAAAACAGAGTGAAACCTCAAAATGAAAACGGTTACTGCAAACGAACGGTTTAACCTAGAAGAACGAAATTTGGCGAGCCAAGTGGGATTGCTGTACTGATCATTACCTGAAAGTATCATCAATATTGGGTGAAAAATGTTTGCTGAGATTTCAGGCAACTCGTAGTTTTTTGGAAGCTTGGCAAGCCCTTTCCATGAAAGTGATTCTCGCCAGTCTCTGCTTAGGGCTACAACAACAGCAAACAAACCATACAGATAGAACTTGAAACTGCTTTATTGTGTCAAGTTTCAAAGAGCTAGCACAAACCGTGTTTGATTTAGAGTTCCAGACACATGTATCCCTATAGGAGAAAACAGAGTGCAACCTCAAAATGAAAATGGTGACTGCAAACGAACGGTTTAACCTAGAAGAACGAAATTTGGCGAGCCAAGTGGGATTGGTGTACTGATCATTATCTGAAAGTATCATCAATATTGGGTGAAAAAGTGTTTGTTGAGATTTCAGGCAACTCGTAGTTTTTTGGAAGCTTGGCAAGCCCTTTACATGAAAGTGATTCTGGCCAGTCTCTGCTTAGGGCTACATCAACAGCAAACAAACCATAGAGATAGAACTTGAAACTGCTTTATTGTGTCAAGTTTCAAAGAGCTAGCACAAACCTTGTTTGATTTAGAGTTCCAAATACTTGTATCCCTATAGGAGAAAACAGAGTGAAACCTCAAAATGAAAACGGTTACTGCTAACGAACGGTTTAACCTAAAAGAACGAAATTTGGCTAGCCAAATGGGACTGGTGTTCTGATCATTACGTGAAAGTATCATCAAGATTGGGTGAAAAAGTGTTTGCTGAGATTTCTGGCAACTCGTTGTTTTTTGGAAGCTTGGCAAGCCCTTTCCATGAAAGTGATTCTCGCCAGTCTCTGCATAGGGGTACATCAACAGCAAACAAACCAAAAAGATAAAACTTGAAACTGCTTTATTGTGTCAAGTTTCAAAGATCTAGCACAAACCGTGTTTGATTTAGAGTTCCAAATACATGTATCCCTATAGCAGAAAACAGAGTGAAACCTCAAAATGAAAACGGTTACTGCAATCGAATGGTTTAACCTAGAAGAACGAAATTTGGCGAGCCAAGTGGGATTGCTGTACTGATCATTACCTGAAAGTATCATCAAGATTGGGTGAAAAAGTGTTTGCTGAGATTTCAGGCAACTCGTAGTTTTTTGGAAGCTTGGCAAGCCCTTTCCATGAAAGTGATTCTCGCCAGTCTCTGCTTAGGGCTACATCAACAGTAAACAAACCATAGAGATAGAACTTGAAACTGCTTTATTGTTTCAAGTTTCAAAGAGCTAGCACAAACCATGTTTGATTTAGAGTTCCAGACACATGTATCCTTATAGGAGAAAACAGAGTGAAACCTCAAAATGAAAACGGTTACTGCAAATGAACGGTTTAACATAGAAAAACGAAATTTGACGAGCCAAGTGGGATTGGTGTACTGATCATTACCTGAAAGTATCATCAAGATTGGGTGAAAAAGTGTTTGCTGAGATTTCAGGAAATTCGTAGTTTTTTTTAAGCTTGGCAAGCCCTTTCCATGAAAGTGATTCTGTCCCGATGACTCTCAAATTTGGTTTTTTAATGACATCCCATATCTCTTGAATAGATTGCTCATGGGATTTAAGCATCTTTTCTGTGTTGACTATACTCTTTTCAAGTTGATAAACCTTGTCTTCATTATCTGATGTTCTGACTTCTACTTGATCAAGTCTATTTGTTATATTCTCGTTTGAGTTTTTAATTTGGTTTATAATCTCCTGCAATTCTAGGATTATAGTTTGATTCTTTTTTAAGATCTCTATCTCCTGGTAGAGCTCGTTCTTTGCCATTTGAATTTGTTTGTTTAATTCATTTTCAAAATATATTTTTATT
>NW_027521637.1:0-29645 GCF_052094955.1 Ictidomys tridecemlineatus | reverse complement strand
GATCTACATATTGTGGGGTCGGGCTCCAAATTCCTTAATAGAACGCCCGTAGCCCAAGAGTTAATGACAAGAATAAACAAATGGGACCTACTTAAACTAAAAAGTTTTTTCTCAGCAAGAGAAACAGTAAAAGAGGTAAATAGAGAGCCTACATCCTGGGAACAAATTTTTACCCCTCACACCTCAGACAGAGCCCTAATATCCAGAATGTACAAAGAACTCAAAAAATTAAACAATAAGATAACAAATAATCCAATCAACAAATGGGCCAAGGACCTGAACAGACACTTCTCAGAGGAGGACATACAATCAATCCACAAGCACATGAGAAAATGCTCAACATCTCTAGCAATCAGAGAAATGCAAATCAAAACCACCCTAAGATACCATTTCACTCCTGTAAGATTGGCAGCCATTATGAAGTCAAACAACAATAAGTGTTGGCGAGGATGTGGGGAAAAGGGCACACTTGTTCACTGCTGGTGGGACTGCAAAATGGTGAGGCCAATTTGGAAAGCAGTATGGAGATTCCTGGGAAAGCTGGGAATGGATCCACCATTTGACCCAGCTATTGCCCTTCTTGGACTATTCCCTGAGGACCATAAAAGAGCACACTATACGGATACGGCCACATCAATGATTATAGCAGCACAATTCACAATAGCTAGACTGTGGAACCAACCTAGATGCCCTTCAATAGATGAGTGGATAAAAAAATTGTGGCAGCTATACACAATGGAGTATTATGCAGCACTAAGAAACGACAAAATCATAGAATTTGCAATGAAATGGATGGCATTAGAGCAGATTATGCTAAGTGAAGCTAGCCAAGCCCTAAAAAACAAATGTCAAATGTCTTATTTGATATAAAGAGAGCCACTAAGAATAGAACAGGAAGGAAGAGCATGAGGAAAAGACTAACAGTAAACTAAGATGAATGGGGGGAGAGAAAGGAAGAGAGAAGGGAAAACATATGGAAATGGTAGGAGACCTTCAGTGATACAAAAAATAATAAGAGGTTATGAGGGGCAAGGGGGTGGGGGGAAAAAAGAGGAGAGAATTGAACAACAGCAGAGGAGGTAGAGAGGGATGTTGGTAGGGGAGGGGAGGGGAGGGGGGATAGTATGGGATAGGAAAGGTAGCAGAATACAACAGTCACTAATATGCCATTATGTAAAAATGTGAGTATGAAACAGAAGTGAGTCTGTATTATGTATTTGGGGAGTTCAAAACCCAATTGAGTCGAATGTATGAAAGATGATATGTCTTGAGCTCTGTAATGTTTTGAACAACCAATAAAAAAAAAAAAAGAAAGTGATTCTGGCCAGTCTCTGCTTAGGGCTACATCAACAGCAAACAAACCATAGAGATAGAACTTGAAACTGCTTTATTGTGTCAAGTTTCAAAGAGCTAGCACAAACCATGTTTGATTTAGAGTTCCAAATACATGTATCCCTATAGGAGAAAACAGAGTGAAACCTCAAAATGAAAACGGTTACTGAAAACGAACGGTTTAACCTAGAAGAACGAAATTGGGCCAGCCAAGTGGGATTGGTGTACTGATCATTACCTGAAAGTATCATCTAGATTGGGTGAAAAAGTGTTTGCTGAGATTTCAGGCAACTCGTAGTTTTTTGGAAGCTTGGCAAGCCCATTCCATGAAAGTGATTCTGGCCAGTCTCTGCTTAGGGCTACTTCAACAGCAAACAAACCATAGAGATAGAACTTGAAACTGCTTTATTGTGTCAAGTTTGAAAAAGGTAGCACAAACCGTGTTTGATTTAGAGTTCCAAATACATGTATCCCTAGAGGAGAAAAGAGAGTGAAACATCAAAATGAAAACGGTTACTGCAAACGAACGGTTTAACCTACAAGAATGAAATTTGGCGAGCCAAGTGGGATTGCTGTACTGATCATTACCTGAAAGTAACATCAAGATTGGGTGAAAAAGTGTTTGCTGAGATTTCAGGCAACTCGTAGTTTTTTGGAAGCTTGGCAAGCCCTTTCCAAGAAAGTGATTCTCGAAAGTCTCTGCTTAGGGCTACATCAACAGCAAACAAACCATAGAGATAGAACTTGAAACTGCTTTATTGTGTCAAGTTTCAAAGAGCTAGCAAAAACCGTGTTTCATTTAGAGTTCCAGACACATGTATCCCTATAGGAGAAAACAGAGGGAAACTTCAAAATTAAAATGGTTACTGCAAACGAACGGTTTTACCTAGAAGAACGAAATTTTTCGAGCCAAGTGGGATTGGTGTACTGATCATTACCTGAAAGTATCATAAAGTATGGGTGAAAAAGTGTTTGCTGACATTTCAGGCAACTCGTAGTTTTTTGGAAGCTTGGCAAGCCCTTTCCATGAAAGTGATTCTCGCCAGTCTCTGCTTAGGGCTACATCAACAGCAAACAAACCATAAAGATAAAACTTGAAACTGCTTTATTGTGTCAAGTTTCAAAGAGCTAGCACAAACCGTGTTTGATTTAGAGTTCCAAACACATGTATCCCTATAGGAGAAAACAGAGTGAAACCTCAAAATGAAAACGGTTACTGCAAACGAACGGTTTAACCTAGAAGAAGGAAATTTGGCAAGCCAAGTGGGATTGGTGTACTGATCATTACCTGAAAGTATCATACAGATTGGGTGAAAAAGTGTTTGCTGAGATTTCAGGCAACTCGTACTTTTTTGGAAGCTTGGCAAGCCCTTTACATGAAAGTGATTCTGGCCAGTCTCTGCTTAGGGCTACATCAACAGCAAACAAACCATAGAGATAGAACTTGAAACTGCTTTATTGTGTCAAGTTTCAAAGAGCTAACACAAACCGTGTTTGATTTAGAGTTCCAAATACTTGTATCCCTATAGGAGAAAACAGAGTGAAACCTCAAAATGAAAACGGTTACTGCTAACGAACGGTTTAATCTAAAAGAACGAAATTTGGCGAGCCAAATGGGAATGGTGTTCTGATCATTACCTGAAAGTATCATTAAGATTGGGTGAAAAAGTGTTTTCTGAGATTTCAGGCAACTCGTTTTTTGGAAGCTTTGCAAGCCCTTTCCATGAAAGTGATTCTCGCCAGTCTCTGCATAGGGCTACATCAACAGCAAACAAACCATAAAGATAAAACTTGAAACTGTTTTTTTGTGTCAAGTTTCAATAAGCTAGCACAAACCGTGTTTGATTTAGAGTTCCAAACACATGTATCCCTATAGCAGAAAACAGAGTGAAACCTCAAAATGAAAACGGTTTCTGCAAAGGAACGGTTTAACCTAGAAGAACGAAATTTGGCGAGCCAAGTGGGATTGGTGTACTGATCATTACCTGAAAGAATCATCAGGATTGGGTGAAAAAGTGTTTGTTGAGATTTCAGGCAACTCATAGTTTTTTGGAAGCTTGGCAAGCCCTTTCTATCAAAGTGATTCTGGCCAGTCTCTGCTTAGGGCTACATCAACAGCAAACAAACCATAGAGATAGAACTTGAAACTGCTTAATTGTGTCAAGTTTCAAAGAGCTAGCACAAACCGTGTTTGATTTAGAGTTCCAAATACATGTATTTCTATAGGAAAAACCAGAGTGAAACCCCAAAATGAAAACGGTTACTGCTAACGAACGGTATAACCTAGAAGAATGAAATTTGGCGAGCCAAAGAAGACTGGTGTTCTGATCATTACTCGAAAGTATCATCAAGATTGGGTGAAAAAGTGTTTGCTGAGATTTCAGGCAACTCGTTGTTTTTTGGAAGCTTGGCAAGCCCTTTCCATGAAAGGGATTCTCGCGAGTCTCTGCATAGGGCTACATCAACAGCAAACCAATCATAGAGATAGAACTTGAAACTGCTTTATTGTGTCAACTTTCAAAGAGCTAGCAAAAACCGTGTTTGATTTAGAGTTCCAAATACATGTATCCCTATAGGAGAAAACAGAGTGAAACGTCAAAATGAAAACGGTTACTGCAAACGAATGATTTAACCTAGAAGAACGAAATTTGGCGAGCCAAGTGGGATTGCTGTACTGATCATTACCTGAAAGTATCATCAAGATTGGGTGAAAAAGTGTTTGCTGAGATTACAGGCAACTCGTAGTTTTTTGGAAGCTTGGCAAGCCCTTTCCATGAAAGTGATTCTCGCCAGTCTCTACTTAGGGCTACATCAACAGCAAACAAACCATAGAGATAAAACTTGAAACTGCTTTATTGTGTCAAGTTTCAAAGAGCTAGCACAAACCGTGTTTGATTTAGAGTTCCAGAAACATGTATCCCTATAGGAGAAAACAGAGGGAAACTTCAAAATTAAAATGGTTACTGCAAACGAACGGTTTTACCTACAAGAACGAAATTTGGCGAGCCAAGTGGGATTCGTGTACTGATCATGACCTGAAAGTGTCATCAAGATGTCGTGAAAAAGTGTTTGCTGAGATTTCAGGCAACTCGTAGTTTTTTGGAAGCTTGGGAAGCCCTTTCCATGAAAGTGATTCTCGCCCGTCTCTGCTTAGGGCTACATCAACAGCAAACAAACCATAGAGATAGAACTGAAATTGCTTTATTGTGTCAAGTTTCAAAGAGCTAGCACAAACCGTGTTTGATTTAGAGTTACAAATACATGTATCCGTATAGGAGAAAACAGAGTGAAACCTCAAATCAAAACGGTTACTGCAAATGAAGGGTATAACCTAGCAGAACGATATTGGGCGAGCCAAGTGGGATTGGTGTACTGTTCATTCCCTGAAAGTATCATCAAGATTGGATGAAAACGTGTTTGCTGAGATTTCAGGCAACTCGTTATTTTTTGGAAGCTTGGCAAGCCCTTTCCATGAAAGTGAATCTCGCCAGTCTCTGGTTAGGATAAATCAACAGCAAACAATCCATAGAGATGGAACTTGAAACTGCTTTATTGTGTCAAGTTTCAAAGAGGTAGTACAAACCGTGTTGGATTTAGAGTTCCACATACATGTATCCTTATAGAAGAAAACAGAGTGAAACCTCAAAATGAAAACGGTTACTGCAAACGAACGGTTTAACCTAGAAGAACGAAATTGGGCGAGCCAAGTGGGATTGGTGTACTGATCATTCCCTGAAAGTATCATCAAGATTGGGTGAAAAAGTGTTTGCTGAGATTTCAGGCAACTGATAGTTTTTTGGAAGCTTGGCAAGCCCTTTCCATGAAAGTGATTCTCGCCAGTCTCTGCTTAGGGCCACATCAACAGCAAACAAACCATAAAGAGAGAACTTGAATCTGCTTTATTGTGTCAAGTTTCAAAGAGCTAGCACAAACCGTGTTGGATTTAGAGTTCCAAATACATGTATCCCTATAGGAGAAAACAGAGTGAAACATCAAAATGAAAACGGTTACTGCAAACGAACGGTTTAAACTAGAAGAAGGAAATTTTGCGAGCCAAGTGGGATTGGTGTACTTATCATTACCTGAAAGTGTCATCAAGATTGGGTGAAAACGTGTTTGCTGAAACTTAAGGCAACTCGTAGTTTTTTGGAAGCTTGCCAAGCCCATTTCATGAAAGTGATTCTCCCCAGTCTCGGCTTAGCGGTACATCAACAGCAAACAAACCATAAAGATAGAACTTGAAACTGCTTTATTGTGTCAAGTTTCAAAGAGCTAGCACAAACCGTGCTTGATTTAGAGTTCCAAATACATGTATCTCTATAGGAGAAAACAGAGTGAAACCTCAAAATGAAAACGGTTACTGCAAACAAACGGTTTAACCTAGAAGAACGAAATTTGTCGAGCCAAGTGGGATTGGTGTACTGATCATTACCTGAAAGTATCATCAAGATTTGGTGAAAAAGTGTTTGCTGAGGATTTAGGCAATTCGTTTTTTGGAAGCTTGGCAAGCCCTTTCCATAAAAGTGTTTCTCGCCAGTCTCTGCTTAGGGCTACATCAACAGCAAACAAACCATAGAGATAGAACTTGAAACTGCTTTATTGTGTCAAGTTTCAAAGAGCTAGCACAAACCGTGTTTGATTTAGCGTTTCAAATACTTGTATCCCTATAGGAGAAAACAGAGTGAAACCTCAAAATGAAAACGGTTACTGCAAAGGAACGGTTTAACCTAGAAGAACGAAATTTGGCGAGCCAAGTGGGATTGGTGTACTGATCATTACCTGAAAGTATCATCAAGATTGGGTGAAAAAGTGTTTCCTGAGATTTCAGGCAACTCGTAGTTTTTTGGAAGCTTGGCAAGCCCTTTCCATGAAAGTGATTCTCGCCAGTCTCTGCTTAGGGCTACATCAACAGCAAACAAACCATAGAGAGAGAACTTGAAACTGCTTTATTGTGTCAAGTTTCAAAGAGCTAGCACAAACCGTGTTTGATTTAGAGTAACAAGTACATGTATCCCTATAGGAGAAAACAGAGTGAAACCTCAAAATGAAAACGGTTACTGCAAACTAAGAGTTTAACCTAGAAGAACGAAATTTGGTGACCCAAGTGGGATTGATGTACTGATCATTACTTGAAAGTATCATCAAGATTGGGTGAAAAAGTGTTTGTTGAGATTTCAGGCAACTCGTAGTTTTTTGGAAGCTTGGCAAGCCCTTTCCATGAAAGTGATTCTCGCCAGTCTCTGCTTAGGGCTACATCAACAGCAAACAAACCATAGAGATAGAACTTGAAACTGCTTTATTGTGTCAAGTTTCAAAGAGCTAGCAAAAACCGTGTTTGATTTAGAGTTCCAAATACTTGTATCCCTATAGGAGAAAACAGAGTGAAACCTCAAAATGAAAACGGTTACTGCAAACAAAAGGTTTAACCTAGAAGAACGAAATTTTCGAGCCAAGTGGGATTCCTGTACTGATCATTACCTGAAAGTTTCATCAAGATTGGGTGAAAAAGTGTTTGCTGAGATTTCATGCAACTTGTAGTTTTTTGGAAGCTTGGCAACCCCTTTTTATGAAAGTCATTCTCGCCAGTCTCTGCTTAGGGCTACATCAACAGCAAACAAACCATAGAGATAGAACTTGAAACTGCTTTATTGTGTCAAGTTTCAAAGAGCTAGCACAAACCGTGTTTGATTTACAGTTCCAAACACATGTATCCCTATAGGAGAAAACAGAGTGAAACCTGTAAATGAAAACGGTTACTGCAAATGAACGGTTTAACCTAGAAGAACGAAATTTGGCGAGCCAAGTGGGATTGATGTACTGATCATTACCTGAAAGTATCATCAAGATTGGGTGAAAAAGTGTTTGCTGAGATTTCAGGCAACTCGTAGTTTTTGGAAGCTTGGCAAGCCCTTTCCATGAAAGTGATTCTGGCCAGTCTCTGCTTAGGCCTACATCAACAGCAAACAAACCATAGAGATAGAACTTGAAACTGCTTTATTGTGTCAAGTTTCAAAGAGCTAGCCCAAACCGTGTTTGATTTAGAGTTCCAAATACTTGTATCCCTATTGGAGAAAACAGAGTGAAACCTCAAAATGAAAACGGTTACTGCAAACTAACGGTTTAAACTAGATAAACGCAATTTGGCGAGCCAAGTGGGATTGGTGTACTGATCATTAGCTGACAGTATCATCAAGATTGGGTGAAAACGTGTTTGCTGAGATTTCAGGCAACTCATAGTTTTTTGGAAGCTTGGCAAGCCCTTTTCATGAAAGTGATTCTCGCCAGTCTCTGGTTAGGGTAAATCAACAGCAAACAATCCATAGAGATGGAACTTGAAACTGCTTTATTGTGTCAAGTTTCAAAGAGGTAACACAAACCGTGTTTGATTTAGAGTTCCAAATACATGTATCCCTATAGGAGAAAACAGAGTGAAACATCAAAATGAAAACGGTTACTGCAAACGAATGGTTTAACCTAGAAGAAGGAAATTTGGCGAGCCAAGTGGGATTGGTGTACTTATCTTTACCTGAAAGTATCATCAAGATTGGGTGAAAACGTGTTTGCTGAGGCTTAAGGCAACTCGTAGTTTTTTGGAAGCTTGCCAAGCCCTTTTCATGACAGTGATTCTCGCCAGTCTCGGCTTAGCGGTACATCAACAGCAAACAAACCATAAAGATAGAACTTGAAACTGCTTTATTGTGTCAAGTTTCAAAGAGCTAGCACAAACCGTGTTTGATTTAGAGTTCCAAATACATGTATCCCTATAGGAGAAAACAGAGTGAAACCTCAAAATGAAAATGTTTACTGCAAACGAACGGTTTAAACTAGAAGAACAAAATTGGGCGAGCCATGTGGGATTGGTGTACTGATCATTACCTAAAAGTATCATCAAGATTTGGTGAAAAAGTGTTTGCTGAGATTTCAGGCAACTCGTAGTTTTTTGGAAGCTTGGCAACCCCTTTTTATGAAAGTCATTCTCGCCAGTCTCTGCTTAGGGCTACATCAACAGCAAACAAACCATAGAGATACAACTTGAAACTGCTTTATTGTGTCAAGTTTAAAGAGCTAGCACAAACCGTGTTTGATTTAGAGTTCCAAACACATGTATCCCTATAAGAGAAAACAGAGTGAAACGTCAAAATGAAAATGTTTACTGCAAACGAACGGATTAACCTAGAAGAACAAAATTGGGCGAGCCATGTGGGATTGGTGTACAGATCATTACCTAAAAGTATCATCAAGATTTGGTGAAAAAGTGTTTGCTGAGATTTCAGGCAACTCTTAGTTTTTTGGTAGCTTGGCAAGCCCTTTCCATGAAAGTGATTCTCGCCAGTCTCTGCTTAGGGCTACATCAACAGAAAACAAACCATAGAGAGAGAACTTGAAACTGCTTTATTGTGTCAAGTTTCAAAGAGCTAGCACAAACCGTGTTTGATTTAGAGTTCCAAATACAAGTATCCCTATAGGAGAAAACAGAGTGAAACCTCAAAATGAAAACGGTTACTGCAAACGAACGGTTTAACCTAGAAGAACGAAATTTGGTGAACAAGTGGGATTGATGTACTGATCATTACTTGAAAGTATCATCAAGATTGGGTGAAAAAGTGTTTCTTGAGATTTCAGGCAACTCTTAGTTTTTTGGAAGCTTTGCAAGCCCTTTCCATGAAAGTGATTCTCGCCAGTCTCTGCTTAGGGCTACATCAACAGCAAACAAACCATAGAGATAGAACTTGAAACTGCTTTATTGTGTCAAGTTTCAAAGAGCTAGCAAAAACCGTGTTTGATTTAGAGTTCCAAATACTTGTATCCCTATAGGAGAAAACAGAGTGAAACCTCAAAATGAAAACGGTTACTGCAAACAAACGGTTTAACCTAGAAGAACGAAATTTTCGATCCAAGAAGGATTCCTGTACTGATCATTACCTGAAAGTATCATCAAGATTGGGTGAAAAATTGTTTGCTGAGATTTCAGGCAACTCGTAGTTTTTTGGAAGCTTGGCAACCCCTTTTTATGAAAGTCATTCTCGCCAGTCTCTGCTTAGGGCTACATCAACAGCAAACAAACCATAGAGATAGAACTTGAAACTGCTTTATTGTGTCAAGTTTCAAAGAGCTAGCACAAACCGTGTTTGATTTAGAGTTCCAAACACATGTATCCCTATAGGAGAAAACCGAGTGAAACCTGTAAATGAAAACGGTTACTGCAAATGAACGGTTTAACCTAGAAGAACGAAATTTGGCGAGCCAAGTGGGATTGGTGTACTGATCATTACCTGAAAGTATCATCAAGATTGGATGAAAAAGTGTTTGCTGAGATTTCAGGCAACTCGTAGTTTTGGAAGCTTGGCAAGCCCTTTCCATGAAAGGGATTCTCGCCAGTCTCTGCTTAGGGCTACATCAACAGCAAACAAACCATAGAGAGAAATTGAAACTGCTTTATTGTGTCAATTTTCAAAGAGCTAGCACAAACCGTGTTTGATTTAGAGTAACAAATACATGTATCCCTATAGGAGAAAACAGAGTGAAACCTCAAAATGAAAACGGTTACTGCAAACGAATGATTTAACCAAGAAGAACGAAATTTGGCCAGCCAAGTGGGACTGCTGTACTGATCATTACCTGAAAGTATCATCAGAATTGGGTGAAAAAGTGTTTGTTGAGATTTCAGGCAACTCATAGTTTTTTGGAAGCTTGTCAAGCCCTTTCTATGAAAGTGATTCTGGCCAGTCTCTGCTTAGGGCTACATCAACCGCAAACAAACCATAGAGATAGAACTTGAAACTGCTTTATTGTGTCAAGTTTCAAAGAGCTAGCACAAACCCTGTTTGATTTAGAGTTCCAAATACTTGTATCCCTATACGAGAAAACAGAGTGAAACCTCAAAATGAAAACGGTTACTGCAAACGAATGGTTTAACCTAGAAGAACGAAATTTGGTGAGCCAAGTGGGATTGCTGTGCTGATCATTACCTGAAAGTATCATCAAGATTGGGTGAAAAAGTGTTTGTTGAGATTTCAGGCTACTCGTAGTTTTTTGGAAGCTTGGCAAGCCCTTTCCATGAAAGTGATTCTGGCCAGTCTCTGCTTAGGGCTACATCAACAGCAAACAAACCATAGAGATAGAACTTGAAACTGCTTTATTGTGTCAAGTTTCAAAGAGCTAGCACAAACCGTGTTTGATTTAGAGTTCCAAACACATGTATCCCTATAGGAGAAAACAGAGTGAAACGTCAAAATGAAAATGTTTACTGCAAACGAACGGTTTAACCTAGAAGAACAAAATTGGGCGAGCCATGTGGGATTGGTGTACTGATCATTACTTAAAAGTATCATCAAGATTTGGTGAAAAAGTGTTTGCTGAGATTTCAGGCAACTCTTAGTTTTTTGGAAGCTTGGCAAGCCCTTTCCATGAAAGTGATTCTCGCCAGTCTCTGCTTAGGGCTACATCAACAGCAAACAATTTATAGAGAGAGAACTTGAAACTGCTTTATTGTGTCAAGTTTCAAAGAGCTAGCACAAACCGTGTTTGATTTAGAGTTCCAAATACAAGTATCCCTATAGGAGAAAACAGAGTGAAACCTCAAAATGAAAACGGTTACTGCAAACTAAGAGTTTAACCTAGATGAACGAAATTTGGTGACCCAAGTCGGATTGATGTACTGATCATTACTTGAAAGTATCATCAAGATTGGGTGAAAAAGTGTTTGTTGAGATTTCAGGCAACTCGTAGTTTTTTGGAAGCTTGGCAAGCCCTTTCCATGAAAGTGATTCTCGCCAGTCTCTTCTTAGGGCTACATCAACAGCAAACAAACCATAGAGATAGAACTTGAAACTGCTTTATTGTGTCAAGTTTCAAAGAGCTAGCACAAACCGTGTTTGATTTTAGAGTTCCAAATACTTGTATCCCTATAGGAGAAAACAGAGTGAAACCTCAAAATGAAAACGGTTACTGCAAACAAAAGGTTTAACCTAGAAGAACGAAATTTTCGAGCCAAGTGGGATTCCTGTACTGATCATTACCTGAAAGTTTCATCAAGATTGGGTGAAAAAGTGTTTGCTGAGATTTCATGCAACTTGTAGTTTTTTGGAAGATTGGCAACCCCTTTTTATGAAAGTCATTCTCGCCAGTCTCTGCTTAGGGCTACATCAACAGCAAACAAACCATAGAGATAGAACTTGAAACTGCTTTATTGTGTCAAGTTTCAAAGAGCTAGCACAAACCGTGTTTGATTTACAGTTCCAAACACATGTATCCCTATAGGAGAAAACAGAGTGAAACCTCAAAATGAAAACGGTTACTGCAAACTAAGAGTTTAACCTAGAAGAACGAAATTTGGTGACCCAAGTGGGATTGATGTACTGATCATTACTTGAAAGTATCATCAAGATTGGGTGAAAAAGTGTTTGTTGAGATTTCAGGCAACTCGTAGTTATTTGGAAGCTTGGCAAGCCCTTTCCATGAAAGTGATTCTCGCCAGTCTCTGCTTAGGGCTACATCAACAGCAAACAAACCATAGAGATAGAACTTGAAACTGCTTTATTGTGTCAAGTTTCAAAGAGCTAGCACAAACCGTGTTTGATTTAGAGTTCCAAATACTTGTATCCCTATAGGAGAAAACAGAGTGAAACCTCAAAATGAAAACGGTTACTGCAAACAAAAGGTTTAACCTAGAAGAACGAAATTTTCGAGCCAAGTGGGATTCCTGTACTGATCATTACCTGAAAGTTTCATCAAGATTGGGTGAAAAAGTGTTTGTTGAGATTTCATGCAACTTGTAGTTTTTTGGAAGATTGGCAACCCCTTTTTATGAAAGTCATTCTCGCCAGTCTCTGCATAGGGCTACATCAACAGCAAACAAACCATAGAGACAGAACTTGAAACTGCTTTAGTGTGTCAAGTTTCAAAGAGCTAGCACAAACCGTGTTTGATTTACAGTTCCAAACACATGTATCCCTATAGGAGAAAACAGAGTGAAACCTGTAAATGAAAACGGTTACTGCAAATGAACGGTTTAACCTAGAAGAACGAAATTTGGCGAGCCAAGTGGTATTGATGTACTGATCATTACGTGAAAGTATCATCAAGATTGGGTGAAAAAGTGTTTGCTGAGATTTCAGGCAACTCGTAGTTTTTGGAAGCTTGGCAAGCCCTTTCCATGAAAGTGATTCTCGCCAGTCTCTGCTTAGGGCTACATTAACAGCAAACAAACGATAGAGAGAAATTGAAACTGCTTTATTGTGTCAAGTTTCAAAGAGCTAGCACAAACCTTGTTTGATTTAGAGTTCCAAATACATGTATCCCTATAGGAGAAAACAGAGTGAAACCTCAAAATGAAAACGGTTACTGCAAACGAATGGTTTAACCAAGAAGAACGAAATTTGGCGAGCCAAGTGGGATTGGTGTACTGATCATTACCTGAAATTATCATCAAGATTGGGTGAAAAAGTGTTTGCTGAGATTTCAGGCAACTCGTAGTTTTTTGGAAGCTTGGCAAGCCCTTTCCATGAAAGTGATTTTCGCCAGTCTCTGCTTAGGGCTACATCAACAGCAACCAAACCATAGAGATAGAACTTAAAACTGCTTTATTGTGTCAAGTTTCAAAGAGCTAGCACAAACCGTGTTTGATTTAGAGTTCCAAACACATGTATCCCTATAGGAGAAAACAGAGTGAAACCTGTAAATGAAAACGGTTACTGCAAATGAACGGTTTAACCTAGAAGAACGAAATTTGGCGAGCCAATTGGGATTGGTGTACTGATCATTACCTGAAAGTATCATCAGGATTGGGTGAAAAAGTGTTTGCTGAGATTTCAGGCAACTCGTAGTATTTTGGAATCTTGGCAACCCCTTTCCATGAAAGTGACTCTCGCCAGTCTCTGCTTAGGGCTACATCAACAGCAAACAAACCATAGAGATAGAACTTGAAACTGCTTTATTGTGTCAAGTTTAAAGAGCTAGCACAAACCGTGTTTGATTTAGCGTTTCAAATACTTGTATCCCTATAGGAGAAAACAGAGTGAAACCTCAAAATGAAAACGGTTACTGCAAAGGAACGGTTTAACCTAGAAGAACGAAATTTGGCGAGCCAAGTGGGATTGCTGTACTGATCATTACCTGAAAGTATCATCAAGATTGGGTGAAAAAGTGTTTGCTGAGATTTCAGGCAACTCGTAGTATTTTGGAAGCTTGGCAACCCCTTTCCATGAAAGTGACTCTCGCCAGTCTCTGCTTAGGGCTACATCAACAGCAAACAAACCATAGAGAGAGAACTTGAAACTGCTTTATTGTGTCAAGTTTCAAAGAGCTAGCACAAACCGTGTTTGATTTAGAGTTCCAAATACAAGTATCCCTATAGGAGAAAACAGAGTGAAACCTCAAAATGAAAACGGTTACTGCAAACGAACGGTTTAACCTAGAAGAACGAAATTTGGTGAATAAGTGGGATTGATGTACTGATCATTACTTGAAAGTATCATCAAGATTGGGTGAAAAAGTGTTTGTTGAGATTTCAGGCAACTCTTAGTTTTTTGGAAGCTTTGCAAGCCCTTTCCATGAAAGTGATTCTCGCCAGGCTCTGCTTAGGGCTACATCAACAGCAAACAAACCATAGAGATAGAACTTGAAACTGCTTTATTGTGTCAAGTTTCAAAGAGCTAGCACAAACCGTGTTTGATTTAGAGTTCCAAATACTTGTATCCCTATAGGAGAAAACAGAGTGAAACCTGTAAATGAAAACGGTTACTGCAAACGAACGGTTTAACCTAGAAGAAAGACATTTGGCGAGCCAAGTGGGATTGGTGTACTGATCATTATCTGAAAGTATCATCAAAATTGGGTGAAAAAGTGTTTGTTGAGATTTCAGGCTACTCGTAGTTTTTTGGAAGCTTGGCAAGCCCTTTCCATGAAAGTGATTCTCGCAGTCTCTGCCTAGGGCTACATCAACAGCATACAAACCATACAGATAGAACTTGAAACTGCTTTATTGTGTCAAGTTTCAAAGAGCTAGCACAAACTGTGTTTGATTTAGAGTTCCAAATACATGTATCCCTATAGGAGAAAACAGAGTGAAACCTCAAAATGAAAACGGTTACTGCAAACGAACGGTTTAACCTAGAAGAACGAAATTTTTCGAGCCAAATGGGATTGGTGTACTGATCATTATCTGAAAGTATCATCAAGATTGGGTGAAAAAGTGTTTGCTGAGATTTGAGGCAACTCGTATTTTTTTGGAAGCTTGGCAGGCCCTTTTTATGAAAGTGATTCTCGCCAGTCTCTGCTTAGGGCTACATCAAAAGTAAACAAACCATAGAGATTGAACTTGAAACTGCTTTATTGTGTCAAGTTTCAAGGAGCTAGCACAAACCGTGTTTGATTTAGAGTTCCAAATACATGTATTTCTATAGGAGAAAACAGAGTGCAACCTCAAAATGAAAACGGTTACTTTCAACGAACGGTTTAACCTAGAAGAACGAAATTTGGCGAGCCAAGTGGAACTGGTGTATTGATCGTTACCTGAAAGTATCATCAAATTTGGGTGAAAAAGTGTTTGCTGAAATTTCAGGCAACTCGTAGTTTTTTGGAAGCTTGGCAAGCCCTTTCCATGAAAGTGTTTCTGGCCAGTCTCTGCTTAGGGCTACATCAACAGCATACAAACCATAGAGATAGAACGTGAAACTGCTTTATTATGTCAAGTTTCAAAGAGCTAGCACAAACTGTGTTTGATTTAGAATTCCAAACACATGTATCCCTATAGGAGAAAACAGAGTGAAACCTCAAAATTAAAACGGTTACTGCAAACGAACGGTTTAACCTACAAGAACAAAATTTGGCAAGCCAAGTGGGATTGGGGTACTGATCATTACCTGAAAGTATCATCAAGATTGGGTGAAAAAGTGTTTGCTGAGATTTCAGGCAACTCGAAGTTTTTTGGAAGCTTGGCAATCCCTTTCCATGAAAGTGATTCTGGCCAGTCTCTGCTTAAGGCTACATCAACAGCAAACAAACCATAGAGATAGAACTTGAAACTGCTTTATTGTGTCAAGTTTCAAAGAGCTAGCACAAACCGTGTTTGATTTAGAGTTCCAAATACTTGTATCCCTATAGGAGAAAACAGAGTGAAACCTAAAAATGAAAACGGTTACTGCAATCGAACGGTTTAACCTACAAGAACGAAATTTGGCGAGCCAAGTGGGATTGGGGTACTGATCATTACCTGAAAGTATCATCAAGATTGGGTGAAAAAGTGTTTGCTGAGATTTCAGGCAACTCGTAATTTTTTGGAAGCTTGGCAACCCCTTTCCATGAAAGTGATTCTCGCAGTCTCTGCCTAGGGCTACATCCACAGCATACAAAACATACAGATAGAACTTGAAACTGCTTTATTGTGTCAAGTTTCAAAGAGCTAGCACAAACTGTGTTTGATTTAGAGTTCCAAATACATGTATCCCTATAGGAGAAAACAGAGTGAAACCTCAAAATGAAAACGGTTACTGCAAACGAACGGTTTAACCTAGAAGAACGAAATTTTTCGAGCCAAATGGGATTGGTGTACTGATCATTATCTGAAAGTATCATCAAGATTGGGTGAAAAGTGTTTGCTGAGATTTCAGGCAACTCGTAGTTTTTTGGAAGCTTGGCCGGCCCTTTTTATGAAAGTGATTCTTGCCAGTCTCTGCTTAGGGCTACATCAAAAGTAAACAAACCATAGAGATTGAACTTGAAACTGCTTTATTGTGTCAAGTTTCAAGGAGCTAGCACAAACCGTGTTTGATTTAGAGTTCCAAATACATGTATTTCTATAGGAGAAAACAGAGTGCAACCTCAAAATGAAAACGGTTACTTTCAACGAACGGTTTAACCTAGAAGAACGAAATTTGGCGAGCCAAGTGGAACTGGTGTATTGATCGTTACCTGAAAGTATCATCAAGATTGGGTAAAAAGTGTTTGCTGAGATTTCAGGCAACTCGTAGTTTTTTGGAAGCTTGGCAAGCCCTTTCCATGAAAGTGATTCTGGCCAGTCTCTGCTTAGGGCTACATCAACAGCAAACAAACCATAGAGATAGAACGTGAAACTGCTTCATTGTGTCAAGTTTCAAAGAGCTAGCACAAATCGTGTTTGATTTAGAGTTCCAAATACATGTATTTCTATAGGAGAAACCAGAGTGAAACCTCAAAATGAAAACGGTTACTGCTAACGAACGGTATAACCAAGAAGAATGAAATTTGGCGAGCCAAAGAAGACTGGTGTTCTGATCATTACTTGAAAGTATCATCAAGATTGGGTGAAAAAGTGTTTGCTGAGATTTCAGGCAACTCGTTGTTTTTTGGAAGCTTGGCAAGCCCTTTCCATGAAAGTGATTCTCGAGAGTCTCTGCATAGGGCTACATCAACAGCAAACCAATCATAGAGATAGAACTTGAAACTGCTTTATTGTGTCAAGTTTCAAAGAGCTAGCAAAAACCGTGTTTGATTTAGAGTTCCAAATACATGTATCCCTATAGGAGAAAACAGAGTGAAACCTCAAAATGAAAACGGTTACTGCAAACGAATGATTTAACCTAGAAGAACGAAATTTGGCAAGCCAAGTGGGATTGCTGTACTGATCATTACCTGAAAGTATCATCAAGATTGGGTGAAAAAGTGTTTGCTGACATTTCAGGCAACTCGTAGAATATTTGGAAGCTTGGCAAGCCCTTTCCATGAAAGTGATTCTCGCCAGTCTCTGCTTAGGGCTACATCAACAGCAAACAAACCATAGAGATAGATCTTGAAACTGCTTTATTGTGTCAAGTTTCAAAGAGCTAGCACAAACCGTGTTTGATTTAGAGTTCCAGACACATGTATCCCTATAGGAGAAAACAGAGTGAAACCTCAAAATGTAAACGGTTACTGCAAACGAACGGTTTAACCTAGAAGAACGAAATTTGGCGAGCCAAGTGGGATTGGGGTACAGATCATTACCTGAAAGTATCATCAAGATTGGGTGAAAAAGTGTTTGCTGAGATTTCAGGCAACTCGTAGTTTTTTGGAAGCTTGGCAACCCCTTTCCATGAAAGTGATTGTCGTCAGTCTCTGCCTAGGGCTACATCAACAGCATACAATCCATAGAGATAGAACATGAAACTGCTTTATTTTGTCAAGTTTCAGAGAGCTAGCACAAACCGTGTTTGATTTAGAGTTACAAATACATGTATCCGTATAGGAGAAAACAGAGTGAAACCTCAAATCTAAACGGTTACTGCAAATGAAGGGTATAACCTAGCAGAACGATATTGGGCGAGCCAAGTGGGATTGGTGTACTGTTCATTCCCTGAAAGTATCATCAAGATTGGATGAAAACGTGTTTGCTGAGATTTCAGGCAACTCGTTATTTTTTGGAAGCTTGGCAAGCCCTTTCCATGAAAGTGAATCTCGCCAGTCTCTGGTTAGGGTAAATCAACAGCAAACAAACCATAGAGATGGAACTTGAAACTGCTTTATTGTGTCAAGTTTCAAAGAGCTAGCACAAACCGTGTTTGATTTAGAGTAACAAGTACATGTATCCCTATAGGAGAAAACAGAGTGAAACCTCAAAATGAAAACGGTTACTGCAAATGAACGGTTTAACCTAGAAGAACGAAATTTGGCGAGCCATGTGGGATTGGTGTACTGATCATTACGTGAAAGTATCATCAAGATTGGGTGAAAAAGTGTTTGCTGAGATTTCAGGCAACTCGTAGTTTTTGGAAGTGTGGCAAGCCCTTTCAATGAAAGTGATTCTCGCCAGTCTCTGCTTAGGGCTACATCAACAGCAAACAAACCATAGAGATAGAACTTGAAACTGCTTTATTGTGTCAAGTTTCAAAGAGCTAGCACAAACCGTGTTTGATTTACAGTTCCAAACACATGTATCCCTATAGGAGAAAACAGAGTGAAACCTGTAAATGAAAACGGTTACTGCAAATGAACGGTTTAACCTAGAAGAACGAAATTTGGCGAGCCAAGTGGGATTGATGTACTGATCATTACGTGAAAGCATCATCAAGATTGGGTGAAAAAGTGTTTGCTGAGATTTCAGGCAACTCGTAGTTTTTGGAAGCTTGGCAAGCCCTTTCCATGAAAGTGATTCTCGCCAGTCTCTGCTTAGGGCTACATTAACAGCAAACAAACGATAGAGAGAAATTGAAACTGCTTTATTGTGTCAAGTTTCAAAGAGCTAGCACAAACCTTGTTTGATTTAGAGTTCCAAATACATGTATCCCTATAGGAGAAAACAGAGTGAAACCTCAAAATGAAAACGGTTACTGCAAACGAATGGTTTAACCAAAAAGAACGAAATTTGGCGAGCCAAGTGGGACTGCTGTACTGATCATTACCTGAAAGTATCATCAGAATTGGGTGAAAAAGTGTTTGTTGAGATTTCAGGCAACTCATAGTTTTTTGGAAGCTTGGAAAGCCCTTTCTATGAAAGTGATTCTGGCCAGTCTCTGCTTAGGGCTACATAAACAGCAAACAAACCATAGAGATAGAACTTGAAACTGCTTTATTGTGTCAAGTTTCAAAGAGCTAGCACAAATCCTGTTTGATTTAGAGTTCCAAATACTTGTATCCCTATAGGAGAAAACAGAGTGAAACCTCAAAATGAAAACGGTTACTGCAAAGGAACGGTTTAACCTAGAAGAACGAAATTTGGCGAGCCAAGTGGGATTGGTGTACTGATCATTACCTGAAATTATCATCAAGATTGGGTGAAAAAGTGTTTGCTGAGATTTCAGGCAACTCGTAGTTTTTTAGAAGCTTGGCAAGCCCTTTCCATGAAAGTGATTTTCGCCAGTCTCTGCTTAGGGCTACATCAACAGCAACCAAACCATAGAGATAGAACTTAAAACTGCTTTATTGTGTCAAGTTTCAAAGAGCTAGCACAAACCGTGTTTGATTTAGAGTTCCAAACACATGTATCCCTATAGGAGAAAACAGAGTGAAACCTGTAAATGAAAACGGTTACTGCAAATGAACGGTTTAACCTAGAAGAACGAAATTTGGCGAGCCAAGTGGGATTGGTGTACTGATCATTACCTGAAAGTATCATCAAGATTGTGTGAAAAAGTGTTTGCTGAGATTTCAGGCAACTCGTAGTTTTTGGAAGTTTGGCAAGCCCTTTCAATGAAAGTGATTCTCGCCAGTCTCTGCTTAGGGCTACATCAACAGCAAACAAACCATAGAGAGAGAACTTGAAACTGCTTTATTGTGTCAAGTTTCAAAGAGCTAGCACAAACCGTGTTTGATTTAGAGTAACAAGTACATGTATCCCTATAGGAGACAACAGAGTGAAACCTCAAAATGAAAATGGTTACTGCAAACGAAGGGTTTAACCAAGAAGAACGAAATTTGGCGAGCCAAGTGGGATTGCTGTACTGATCATTACCTGAAAGTATCATCAGGATTGGGTGAAAAAGTGTTTGTTGAGATTTCAGGCAACTCATAGTTTTTTGGAAGCTTGGCTAGCACTTTCTATCAAAGTGATTCTGGCCTGTCTCTGGTTGGGCTACATCAACAGCAAACAAACCATAGAGATAGAACTTGAAACTGCTTCATTGTGTCAATTTTCAAAGAGCTAGCACAAACCGTGTTTGATTTAGAGTAACAAATACATGTATCCCTATAGGAGAAAACAGAGTGAAACCTCAAAATGAAAACGGTTACTGCAAACGAATGGTTTAACCAAGAAGAACGAAATTTGGCGAGCCAAGTGGGACTGCTGTACTGATCATAACCTGAAAGTATCATCAGAATTGGGTGAAAAAGTGTTTGTTGAGATTTCAGGCAACTCGTAGTTTTTGGAAGCTTGGCAAGCCCTTTCCATGAAAGTGATTCTCGCCAGTCTCTGCTTAGGGCTACATCAACTGCAAACAAACCATAGAGATAGAACTTGAAACTGCTTTATTGTGTCAAGTTTCAAAGAGCTAGCACAAACCCTGTTTGATTTAGAGTTCCAAATACTTGTATCCCTATAGGAGAAAACAGAGTGAAACCTCAAAATGAAAACGGTTACTGCAAACGAACGGTTTAACCTAGAAGAATGAAATTTGGCGAGCCAACTGGGATTTGTGAACTTATCATTACCTGAAAGTATCATCAAGATTGGGTAAAAAAGTGTTTGCTGAGATTTCAGGCAACTCGTAGTTTTTTGGAAGCTTGGCAAGCCCATTCCATGAAAGTGATTCTGGGCAGTCTCTGCTTAGGGCTACTTCAACAGCAAAGAAACCATAGAAATAGAACTTGAAACTGCTTTATTGTGTCAAGTTTGAAAAACCTAGCACAAACCGTGTTTGATTTAGAGTTCCAAATACATGTATCCCAAAGGAGAAAACAGAGTGAAACCTCAAAATGAAAACGGTTACTGCAAACGAACGGTTGAACCTAGAAAAACGAAATTTGATGAGCCAAGTGGGATTGGTGTACTGATCATTACCTGAAAGTATCATCAAGATTGGGCGAAAAAGTGTTTGCTGAGATTTCAGGAAATTCGTAATTTTTTGGAAGCTTGGCAAGCCCTTTCCATGAAAGTGATTCTGGCCAGTCTCTGATTAGGGCTACATCATCAGCAAACAAACCATAGAGATAGAACTTGAAACTGCTTTATTGTGTCAAGTTTCAAAGAGCTAGCACAATCCGTGTTTGATTTAGAGTTCCAAATACATGTATCCCTATAGGAGAAAACAGAGTGAAACCTCAAAATGAAAACGGTTACTGCAAAGGAACGGTTTAACCTAGAAGAATGAAATTTGGAGAGCCAAAGAAGACTGGTGTTCTGATCATTACTTGAAAGTATCATCAAGATTGGGTGAAAAAGTGTTTGCTGAGATTTCAGGCAACTCGTTGTTTTTTGGAAGCTTGGCAAGCCCTTTCCATGAAAGTGATTCTCGCGAGTCTCTGCATAGGGCTACATCAACAGCAAACCAATCATAGAGATAGAACTTGAAACTGCTTTATTGTGTCAAGTTTCAAAGAGCTAGCAAAAACCGTGTTTGATTTAGAGTTCCAAATACATGTATCCCTATAGGAGAAAACAGAGTGAAACCTCAAAATGAAAACGGTTACTGCAAACGAATGATTTAACCTAGAAGAACGAAATTTGGCGAGCCAAGTGGGATTGCTGTACTGATCATTACCTGAAAGTATCATCAAGATTGGGTGAAAAAGTGTTTGCTGACATTTCAGGCAACTCGTAGTTTTTTGGAAGCTTGGCAAGCCCTTTCCATGAAAGTGATTCTCGCCAGTCTCTGCTTAGGGCTACATCAACAGCAAACAAACCATAGAGATAGATCTTGAAACTGCTTTATTGTGTCAAGTTTCAAAGAGCTAGCACAAACCGTGTTTGATTTAGAGTTCCAGACACATGTATCCCTATAGGAGAAAACAGAGTGAAACCTCAAAATGTAAACGGTTACTGCAAACGAACGGTTTAACCTACAAGAACGAAATTTGGCGAGCCAAGTGGGATTGGGGTACAGATCATTACCTGAAAGTATCATCAAGATTGGGTGAAAAAGTGTTTGCTGAGATTTCAGGCAACTCGTAGTTTTTTGGAAGCTTGGCAACCCCTTTCCATGAAAGTGATTGTCGTCAGTCTCTGCCTAGGGCTACATCAACAGCATACAAACCATAGAGATAGAACATGAAACTGCTTTATTTTGTCAAGTTTCAGAGAGCTAGCACAAACCGTGTTTGATTAGAGTTACAAATACATGTATCCGTATAGGAGAAAACAGAGTGAAACCTCAAATCTAAACGGTTACTGCAAATGAAGGGTATAACCTAGCAGAACGATATTGGGCGAGCCAAGTGGGATTGGTGTACTGTTCATTCCCTGAAAGTATCATCAAGATTGGATGAAAACGTGTTTGCTGAGATTTCAGGCAACTCGTTATTTTTTGGAAGCTTGGCAAGCCCTTTCCATGAAAGTGAATCTCGCCAGTCTCTGGTTAGGGTAAATCAACAGCAAACAAACCATAGAGATGGAACTTGAAACTGCTTTATTGTGTCAAGTTTCAAAGAGGTAGCACAAACCGTGTTTGATTTAGAGTTCCACATACATGTATCCTTATAGAAGAAAACAGAGTGAAACCTCAAAATGAAAACGGTTACTGCAAACGAACGGTTTAACCTAGAAGAATGAAATTGGGCGAGCCAAGTGGGATTGGTGTACTGATCATTACCTGAAAGTATCATCAAGATTGTGTGAAAAAGTGTTTGCTGAGATTTCAGGCAACTCGTAGTTTTTGGAAGTTTGGCAAGCCCTTTCAATGAAAGTGATTCTCGCCAGTCTCTGCTTAGGGCTACAACAACAGCAAACAAACCATAGAGAGAGAACTTGAAACTGCTTTATTGTTTCAAGTTTCAAAGAGCTAGCACAAACCGTGTTTGATTTAGAGTAACAAGTACATGTATCCCTATAGGAGAAAACAGAGTGAAACCTCAAAATGAAAACGGTTACTGCAAACGAAGGGTTTAACCAAGAAGAACGAAATTTGGCGAGCCAAGTGGGATTGCTGTACTGATCATTACCTGAAAGTATCATCAGGATTGGGTGAAAAAGTGTTTGTTGAGATTTCAGGCAAGTCATAGTTTTTTGGAAGCTTGGCTAGCCCTTTCTATCAAAGTGATTCTGGCCAGTCTCTGGTTGGGCTACATCAACAGCAAACAAACCATAGAGATAGAACTTGAAACTGCTTCATTGTGTCAAGTTTCAAAGAGCTAGCCCAAACCGTGTTTGATTTAGAGTTCCAAATACTTGTATCCCTATTGGAGAAAACAGAGTGAAACCTCAAAATGAAAACGGTTACTGCAAACTAACGGTTTAACCTAGAAGAACGCAATTTGGCGAGCCAAGTGGGATTGGTGTACTGATCATTAGCTGACAGTATCATCAAGATTGGGTGAAAACGTGTTTGCTGAGATTTCAGGCAACTCGTAGTTTTTTGGAAGCTTGGCAAGCCCTTTCCATGAAAGTGATTCTCGCCAGTCTCTGGTTAGGGTAAATCAACAGCAAACAAACTATAGAGATGGAACTTGAAACTGCTTTATTGTGTCAAGTTTCAAAGAGGTAACACAAACCATGTTTGATTTAGAGTTCCAAATACATGTATCCCTATAGGAGAAAACAGAGTGAAACATCAAAATGAAAACGGTTACTGCAAACGAACGGTTTAACCTAGAAGAAGGAAATTTGGTGAGCCAAGTGGGATTGGTGTACTTATCTTTACCTGAAAGTATCATCAAGATTGGGTGAAAACGTGTTTGCTGAGGCTTAAGGCAACTCGTAGTTTTTTGGGAGCTTGCCAAGCCCTTTTCATGAAAGTGATTCTCGCCAGTCTCGGCTTAGCGGTACATCAACAGCAAACAAACCATAAAGATAGAACTTGAAACTGCTTTATTGTGTCAAGTTTCAAAGAGCTAGCACAAACCGTGTTTGATTTAGAGTTCCAAATACATGTATCCCTATAGGAGAAAACAGAGTGAAACCTCAAAATGAAAACGGTTACTACAAACCACTGGTTTAACCTAGAAGAACGAAATTTGTCGAGCCAAGTGGGATTGGTGTACTGATCATTACCTGAAAGTATCATCAAGATTGGGTGAAAAAGTGTTTGCTGAGGTTTTAGGCAATTCGTTTTTTGGAAGCTTGGCAAGCCCTTTCCATGAAAATGTTTCTCGCCAGTCTCTGCTTAGGGCTACATCAACAGCAAACAAACCATAGAGATAGAACTTGAAACTGCTTTATTGTGTCAAGTTTCAAAGAGCTAGCACAAACCGTGTTTGATTTAGCGTTTCAAATACTTGTATCCCTATAGGAGAAAACAGAGTGAAACCTCAAAATGAAAACGGTTACTGCAAAGGAACGGTTTAACCTAGAAGAACGAAATTTGGCGAGCCAAGTGGGATTGCTGTACTGATCATTACCTGAAAGTATCATCAAGATTGGGTGAAAAAGTGTTTGCTGAGATTTCAGGAAACTCGTAGTTTTTTGGAAGCTTGGCAACCCCTTTCCATGAAAGTGACTCTCGCCAGTCTCTGCTTAGGGCTACATCAACAGCAAACAAACCATAGAGATAGAAATTGAAACTGCTTTATTGTGTCAAGTTTCAAAGAGCTAGCACAAACCGTGTTTGATTTAGAGTTCCAAATACAAGTATCCCTATAGGAGAAAACAGAGTGAAACCTCAAAATGAAAACGGTTACTGCAAACGAACGGTTTAACCTAGAAGAACGAAATTTGGTGAACAAGTGGGATTGATGTACTGATCATTACTTGAAAGTATCATCAAGATTGGGTGAAAAAGTGTTTGTTGAGATTTCAGGCAACTCTTAGTTTTTTGGAAGCTTTGCAAGCCCTTTCCATGAAAGTGATTCTCGCCAGTCTCTGCTTAGGGCTACATCAACAGCAAACAAACCATAGAGATAGAACTTGAAACTGCTTTATTGTGTCAAGTTTCAAAGAGCTAGCACAAACCTTGTTTGATTTAGAGTTCCAAATACTTGTATCCCTATAGGAGAAAACAGAGTGAAACCTCAAAATGAAAACGGTTACTGCAAACAAACGGTTTAACCTAGAAGAACGAAATTTTCGATCCAAGTGGGATTCCTGTACTGATCATTACCTGAAAGTTTCATCAAGATTGGGTGAAAAAGTGTTTGCTGAGATTTCAGGCAACTCGTAGTTTTTTGGAAGCTTGGCAACCCCTTTTTATGAAAGTCATTCTCGCCAATCTCTGCTTAGGGCTACATCAACAGCAAACAAACCATAGAGATAGAACTTGAAACTGCTTTATTGTGTCAAGTTTCAAAGAGCTAGCACAAACCGTGTTTGATTTAGAGTTCCAAACACATGTATCCCTATAGGAGAAAACCGAGTGAAACCTGTAAATGAAAACGGTTACTGCAAATGAACGGTTTAACCTAGAAGAACGAAATTTGGCGAGCCAAGTGGGATTGGTGTACTGATCATTACCTGAAACTATCAACAAGATTGGATGAAAAAGTGTTTGCTGAGATTTCAGGCAACTCGTAGTTTTTGGAAGCTTGGCAAGCCCTTTCCATGAAAGTGATTCTCGCCAGTCTCTGCTTAGGGCTACATCAACAGCAAACAAACCATAGAGAGAAATTGAAACTGCTTTATTGTGTCAATTTTCAAAGAGCTAGCACAAACCGTGTTTGATTTAGAGTAACAAATACATGTATCCCTATAGGAGAAAACAGAGTGAAACCTCAAAATGAAAACGGTTACTGCAAACGAATGGTTTAACCAAGAAGAACGAAATTTGGCGAGCCAAGTGGGACTGCTGTACTGATCATAACCTGAAAGTATCATCAGAATTGGGTGAAAAAGTGTTTGTTGAGATTTCAGGCAACTCATAGTTTTTTGGAAGCTTGGCAAGCCCTTTCTATGAAAGTGATTCTGGCCAGTCTCTGCTTAGGGCTACATCAACAGCAAAGAAACCATTGAGATAGAACTTGAAACTGCTTTATTGTGTCAAGTTTCAAAGAGCTATCACAAACCCTGTTTGATTTAGAGTTCCAAATACTTGTATCCCTATAGGAGAAAACAGAGTGAAACCTCAAAATGAAAACGGTTACTGCAAACGAACGGTTTAACCTAGAAGAATGAAATTGGGCCAGCCAACTGGGATTTGTGAACTTATCATTACTTGAAAGTATCATCAAGATTGGGTAAAAAAGTGTTTGCTGAGATTTCAGGCAACTCGTAGTTTTTTGGAAACTTGGCAAGCCCATTCCATGAAAGTGATTCTGGCCAGTCTCTTCTTAGGGCTACCTCAACAGCAAACAAACCATAGAGATAGAACTTGAAACTGCTTTATTGTGTCAAGTTTGAAAAAGCTAGCACAAACCGTGTTTGATTTAGAGTTCCAAATACATGTATCCCTAGAGGACAAAAGAGAGTGAAACCTCAAAATGAAAACGGTTACTGCAAACTAACGGTTTAACCTACAAGAACGAAATTTGGCGAGCCAAGTGGGATTGCTGTACTGATCATTACCTGAAAGTATCATCAAGATTGGGTGAAAAAGTGTTTGCTGAGATTTCAGGCAACTCATAGTTTTTTGGAAGCTTGGCAAGCCCTTTACATGAAAGTGATTCTGGCCAGTCTCTGCTTAGGGCTACATCAACAGCAAACAAACCAAAGAGATAGAACTTGAAACTGCTTTATTGTGTCAAGTTTCAAAGAGCTAGCACAAACCGTGTTTGATTTAGAGTTCCAAACACATGTATCCCTATAGGAGAAAACAGAGTGAAACTTGTAAATGAAAACGGTTACTGCAAACGAACGGTTTAACCTAGAAGAACGAAATTTGGCGAGCCAAGTGGGAATGGTGTACTGATCATTATCTGAAAGTATCATCAATATTGGGTGAAAAAGTGTTTGTTGAGATTTCAGGCTACTCGTAGTTTTTTGGAAGCTTGGCAAGCACTTTACATGAAAGTGATTCTGGCCAGTCTCTGCTTAGGGCTACATCAACAGCAAACAAACCATAGAGATAGAACTTGAAACTGCTTTATTGTGTCAAGTTTCAAAGAGCTAGCACAAACCGTGTTTGATTTAGAGTTCCAAATACTTGTATCCCTATAGGAGAAAACAGAGTGAAACCTCAAAATGAAAACGGTTACTGCAAACGAACGGTTTAACCTACAAGAACGAAATTTGGCGAGCCAAGTGGGATTGGGGTACTGATCATTACCTGAAAGTATCATCAAGATTGGGTGAAAAAGTGTTTGCTGAGATTTCAGGCAACTTGTAGTATTTTGGAAGCTTGGCAACCCCTTTCCATGAAAGTGATTTTCGCAGTCTCTGCCTAGGGCTACATCAACAGCATACAAACCATAGAGATAGAACTTGAAACTGCTTTATTGTGTCAAGTTTCAAAGAGCTAGCACAAACTGTGTTTGATTTAGAGTTCCAAATACATGTATCCCTATAGGAGAAAACAGAGTGAAACCTCAAAATGAAAACGGTTACTGCAAACGAACGGTTTAACCTACAAGAACGAAATTTTTCGAACCAAATGGGATTGGTGTACTGATCATTATCTGAAAGTATCATCAAGATTGGGTGAAAAAGTGTTTGCTGAGATTTCAGGCAACTCATAGTTTTTTGGAAGCTTGGCAGGCCCTTTTTATGAAAGTGATTCTCGCCAGTCTCTGCTTAGGGCTACATCAAAAGTAAACAAACCATAGAGATTGAACTTGAAACTGTTTTATTGTGTCAAGTTTCAAGGAGCTAGCACAAACCGTGTTTGATTTAGAGTTCCAAATACATGTATTTCTATAGGAGAAAACAGAGTGCAACCTCAAAATGAAAACGGTTATTTTCAACGAACGGTTTAACCTAGAAGAACGAAATTTGGCGAGCCAAGTGGAACTGGTGTATTGATCGTTACCTGAAAGTATCATCAAGATTGGGTGAAAAAGTGTTTGCTGAGATTTCAGGCAACTCGTTGTTTTTTGGAAGCATGGCAAGCCCTTTCCATGAAAGTGATTCTCGCCAGTCTCTGCTTAGGGCTACATCAACAGCAAACAAACCATAGAGAGAAATTGAAACTGCTTTATTGTGTCAATTTTCAAAGAGCTAGCACAAACCGTGTTTGATTTAGAGTAACAAATACATGTATCCCTATAGGAGAAAACAGAGTGAAACCTCAAAATGAAAACGGTTACTGCAAACGAATGGTTTAACCAAGAAGAACGAAATTTGGCGAGCCAAGTGGGACTGCTGTACTGATCATAACCTGAAAGTATCATCAGAATTGGGTGAAAAAGTGTTTGTTGAGATTTCAGGCAACTCATAGTTTTTTGGAAGCTTGGCAAGCCCTTTCTATGAAAGTGATTCTGGCCAGTCTCTGCTTAGGGCTACATCAACTGCAAACAAACCATAGAGATAGAACTTGAAACTGCTTTATTGTGTCAAGTTTCAAAGAGCTAGCACAAACCCTGTTTGATTTAGAGTTCCAAATACTTGTATCCCTATAGGAGAAAACAGAGTGAAACCTCAAAATGAAAACGGTTACTGCAAACGAACGGTTTAACCTAGAAGAATGAAATTTGGCGAGCCAACTGGGATTTGTGAACTTATCATTACCTGAAAGTATCATCAAGATTGGGTAAAAAAGTGTTTGCTGAGATTTCAGGCAACTCGTAGTTTTTTGGAAGCTTGGCAAGCCCATTCCATGAAAGTGATTCTGGCCAGTCTCTGCTTAGGGCTACTTCAACAGCAAAGAAACCATAGAAATAGAACTTGAAACTGCTTTATTGTGTCAAGTTTGAAAAACCTAGCACAAACCGTGTTTGATTTAGAGTTCCAAATACATGTATCCCAAAGGAGAAAACAGAGTGAAACCTCAAAATGAAAACGGTTACTGCAAACGAACGGTTGAACCTAGAAAAACGAAATTTGATGAGCCAAGTGGGATTGGTGTACTGATCATTACCTGAAAGTATCATCAAGATTGGGCGAAAAAGTGTTTGCTGAGATTTCAGGAAATTCGTAATTTTTTGGAAGCTTGGCAAGCCCTTTCCATGAAAGTGATTCTGGCCAGTCTCTGATTAGGGCTACATCATCAGCAAACAAACCATAGAGATAGAACTTGAAACTGCTTTATTGTGTCAAGTTTCAAAGAGCTAGCACAATCCGTGTTTGATTTAGAGTTCCAAATACATGTATCCCTATAGGAGAAAACAGAGTGAAACCTCAAAATGAAAACGGTTACTGCAAAGGAACGGTTTAACCTAGAAGAATGAAATTTGGAGAGCCAAAGAAGACTGGTGTTCTGATCATTACTTGAAAGTATCATCAAGATTGGGTGAAAAAGTGTTTGCTGAGATTTCAGGCAACTCGTTGTTTTTTGGAAGCTTGGCAAGCCCTTTCCATGAAAGTGATTCTCGCGAGTCTCTGCATAGGGCTACATCAACAGCAAACCAATCATAGAGATAGAACTTGAAACTGCTTTATTGTGTCAAGTTTCAAAGAGCTAGCAAAAACCGTGTTTGATTTAGAGTTCCAAATACATGTATCCCTATAGGAGAAAACAGAGTGAAACCTCAAAATGAAAACGGTTACTGCAAACGAATGATTTAACCTAGAAGAACGAAATTTGGCGAGCCAAGTGGGATTGCTGTACTGATCATTACCTGAAAGTATCATCAAGATTGGGTGAAAAAGTGTTTGCTGACATTTCAGGCAACTCGTAGTTTTTTGGAAGCTTGGCAAGCCCTTTCCATGAAAGTGATTCTCGCCAGTCTCTGCTTAGGGCTACATCAAC
>NW_027521636.1:0-64635 GCF_052094955.1 Ictidomys tridecemlineatus | reverse complement strand
AAAGTGATTTTCGCCAGTCTCTGCTTAGGGCTACATCAACAGCAAACAAACCATAGAGATAGAACTTGAAACTGCTTTCTTCTGCCATGTTTCAAAGAGCTAGCAAAAACCGTGTTTGATTTAGAGTTCCAAATACATGTATCCCTATAGGAGAAAACAAAGTGAAACCTAAAAATGAAAACGGTTACTGCAAACGAACGGTTTAACCTAGAAGAACGAAATTTGGTGAGCCAAGTGGTTGTGGTGTACTTATCATTACCTGAAGGAATCATCAAGATTGGGTGAAAAAATGTTTGCTGAGATTTCAGGCAACTCGTAGTTTTTTGGAAGCTTGGCAACCCCTTTCCATGAAAGTGATTTTCGCCAGTCTCTACTTAGGGCTACATCAACAGCAAACAAACCATAGAGATAGAACTTGAAACTGCTTTCTTCTGCCAATTTCAAAGAGCTAGCAAAAACCGTGTTTGATTTAGAGTTCCAAATACATGTATCCCTATAGGAGAAAACAAAGTGAAACCTAAAAATGAAAACGGTTACTGCAAACGAACGGTTTAACCTAGAAGAACGAAATTTGGTGAGCCAAGTGGTTTTGGTGTACTGATCATTACCTGAAAGAATCATCAAGATTGGGTGAAAAAATGTTTGCTGAGATTTCAGGCAACTCATAGTATTTTGGAAGCTTGGCAACCCCTTTCCATGAAAGTGATTTTTGCCAGACTCTGCTTAGGGTTACATCAACAGCAAAAAAAATCATAGAGATAGAACTTGAAACTGATTTATTGTGTCAAGTTTCAAAGAGCTGGCAAAAACCGTGTTTGATTTACAGTTCCAAATACATGTATCCCTATAGGAGAAAACAGAGTGAAACCTAAAAATGAAAACGGTTACTGCAAAAGAACGGTTTAACCTAGAAAACATAATTTGGTGAGCCAAGTGGTGTTGGTGTACTAATCATTACCTGAAAGAATCATCAAAATTGGGTGAAAAAATGTTTGGTGAGATTTCAGGCAACTCCCAGTTTTTTGGAAGCTTGGCAACCCCTTTCCATGAAAGTGATTTTCCCCATCTCTGCTTAGGGCTACATCAACAGCAAACAAACCATAGAGATAGAACATGAATCTTCTTTCTTGTGTCAAGTTTCAAAGAGCTAGCACAAACCGTATTTGATTTAGAGTTCCAAATACATGTATCCGTATAGGAGAAAACAGAGTGAAACCTAAAAATGAAAATGGTTACTGCAAACGAACGGTTTAACTTAGAAGAACGAAATTTGGTGAGCCAAGTGGTTTTGGTGTACTGATCATTACCTGAAAGAATCATCAAGATTGGGTGAAAAAATGTTTGCTGAGATTTCAGGCAACTCGTAGTTTTTTGGAAGCTTGGCAACCCCTTTCTATGAAAGTGATTTTGGCCAGTCTCTGCTTAGGGCTACATCAACAGCAAACAAACCATAGAGATAGAACTTGAAACTGCTTTATTGTGTCAAGTTTCGAAGTGCTGGCACTAACCGTGTTTGATTTAGAGTTCCAAATACATGTATACCTATAGGAGAAAACAGAGTGAAACCTAAAAAAAAAAACGGTTCCTGCAAACGAACGGTTTAACCTAGAAGAACGAAATTTGGTGTGCCAAGTGGTTTTGGTGTCCTAATCATTACCTGAACGAATCATCAATATTGGGTGAAAAAATGTTTGCTGAGATTTCAGGCAACTCGTAGTTTTTTGGAAGCTTGGCAACCCCTTTCCATGAAAGTGATTTTCGCCAGACTCTGCTTAGGGCTACATCAACAGCAAAAAAATCATAGAGATAGAACTTGAAACTGCTTTATTGTGTCAAGTTTCAAAGAGCTAGCAAAAACCGTGTTTGATTTACAATTCCAAATACATGTATCCCTATAGGAGAAAACAGAGTGAAACCTAAAAATTAAAACAGTTACTGCAAACTAACGGTTTAACTTAGAAGAACGAAACTTGGTGAGCCAAGTGGTTTTGGTATACTGATCATTACCTGAAAGAATCATCAAGATTGGGTGAAAAAATGTTTGCTGAGATTTCAGGCAACTCGTAGTTTTTTGGAAGCTTGGCAACCCTTTTCCATGAAAGTGATTTTTGCCAGTCTCTGCTTAGGGCTACATCAACAGCAAACAAACCATAGAGATAGAACTTGAAACTGCTTTCTTGTGTCAAGTTTCAAAGAGCTAGCACAAACCGTGTTTGATTTAGAGTTCCAAATACATGTATCCCTATAGGAGAAAACAGAGTGAAACCTAAAAATGAAAACGGTTACTGCAAACGAACGGTTTAACCTAGAAGAACGAAATTTGGTGAGCCAAGTGGTTTTGGTGTACTGATCATTACCTGAAAGAATCATCAAGATTGGGTGAAATAATGTTTGCTGAGATTTCAGGCAACACGTAGTTTTTTGGAAGCTTGGCAACCCCTTTCCATGAAAGTGATTTTCGCCAGTCTCTGGTTAGGACTACATCAACAGCAAACAATCCATAGAGAAAGAACTTGAAACTGCTTTCTTGTGTCAAGTTTCAAAGAGCTAGCAAAAACCGTGTTTGATTTAGAGTTCCAAATACATGTATCCCTATAGGAGAAAACAGAGTAAAACCTAAAAATGAAAACGGTTACTGCAAACGAACGGTTTAACCTAGAAGAACGAGATTTGGTGTGCCAAGTGGTTTTGGTGTACTAATCATTACCTGAACGAATCATCAATATTGGGTGAAAAAATGTTTGCTGAGATTTCAGGCAACTCGTAGTGTTTTGGAAGCTTGGCAACTCTTTTCCATGAAAGTGATTTTCGCCAGTCTCTGCTTAGGGCTACATCAACAGCAAAAAAATCATAGAGATAGAACTTGACACTGATTTATTGTGTCAAGTTTCAAAGAGCTAGCACAAACCGTGTTTGATTTAGAGTTCCAAATACATGTATCCCTATAGGAGAAAACAGAGTGAAACCTAAAAATGAAAACGGTTACTGAAAACGAACGGTTTAACCTAGAAGAATGAAACTTGGTGAGCCAAGTGGTTTTGGTGTACTGATCATTACCTGAAAGAATCATAGAGATTGGGTGAGAAAATGTTTGCTGTGATTTCAGGCAACTCGTAGTTTTTTGGAAGCTTGGCAACCCCTTTCCATGAAAGGGATTTTCGCCAGTCTCTGCTTAGGGCTACATCAACAGCAAACAAACCATAGAGATAGAACTTGAAACTGCTTTCTTGTGTCAAGTTTCAAAGAGCTAGCACAAACCGTGTTTGATTTAGAGTTCCAAATACATGTATCCCTATAGGAGAAAACAGAGTGAAACCTAAAAATGAAAACGGTTACTGCAAACGAACGGTTTAACCTAGAAGAACGAAATTTGGAGAGCCAAGTGGTTTTGTTGTACTTATCATTACCTGAAAGAATCATCAAGATTGGGTGAAAAAATGTTTGCTGAGATTTCAGGCAACTCGTAGTTTTTTGGAAGCTTGGCAACCCCTTTCCATGAAAGTGATTTTCGCCAGTCTCTGCTTAGGGCTACATCAAAAGCAAACAAACCATAGAGATAGAACTTGAAACTGCTTTCTTCTGCCATGTTTCAAAGAGCTAGCAAAAACCGTGTTTGATTTAGAGTTCCAAATACATGTATCCCTATAGGAGAAAACAGAGTGAAACCTAAAAATGAAAACGGTTACTGCAAACGAACGGTTTAACCTAGAAGAACGAAATTTGGAGATCCAAGTGGTTTTGGTGTACTGATCATTACCTGAAAGAATCATCAAGATTGGGTGAAAAAATGTTTGCTGAGATTTCAGGCAACTCGTAGTTTTTTGGAAGCTTGGCAACCCCTTTCCATGAAAGTGATTTTCGCCAGACTCTGCTTAGGGCTACATCAAAAGCAAAAAAATCATAGAAATAGAACTTGAAACTGATTTATTGTGTCAAGTTTCAAAGAGCTAGCAAAAACCGTGTTTGATTTACAGTTCCAAATACATGTATCCCTATAGGAGAAAACAGAGTGAAACTTAAAAATGAAAACAGTTACTGCAAACGAACGGTTTAACTTAGAAGAATGAAACTTGGTGAGCCAAGTGGTTTTGGTATACTGATCATTACCTGAAAGAATTATCAAGATTGGGTGAAAAAATGTTTGCTGAGATTTCAGGCAACTCGTAGTTTTTTGGAAGCTTGGCAACCCCTTTCCATGAAAGTGATTTTCGCCAGTCTCTGCTTAGGGCTACATCAACAGCAAACAAACCATAGAGATAGAACTTGAAACTGCTTTCTTGTGTCAAGTTTCAAAGAGCTAGCACAAACCGTGTTTGATTTAGAGTTCCAAATACATGTATCCCTATAGGAGAAAACAGAGTGAAACCTAAAAATGAAAACGGTTACTGCAAACGAACGGTTTAACCTAGAAGAACGAAATTTGGTGAGCCAAGTGGTTTTGGTGTACTGATCATTACCTGAAGGAATCATCAAGATTGGGTGAAAAAATGTTTGCTGAGATTTCAGGCAACTCGTAGTTTTTTGGAAGCTTGGCAACCCCTTTCTATGAAAGTGATTTTCGCCAGTCTCTGCTTAGGGCTACATCAACAGCAAACAAACCATAGAGATAGAACTTGAAACTGCTTTCTTCTGCCATGTTTCAAAGAGCTAGCAAAAACCATGTTTGATTTAGTGTTCTAAATACATGTATCCCTATAGGAGAAAACAGAGTGAAACCTAAAAATGAAAACGGTTACTGCAAACGAACGTTTTAACCTAGAATAACGAAATTTGGTGAGCCAAGTGGTTTTGGTGTACTGATCATTACCTGAAAGAATCATCAAGATTGGGTGAAAAAATGTTTGCTGAGATTTCAGGCAACTCGTAGTTTTTTGGAAGCTTGGCAACCCCTTTCCATGAAAGTGATTTTCGCCAGACTCTGCTTAGGGCTACATCAACAGCAAAAAAACCATAGAGATAGAACTTGAAACTGCTTTATTGTGTCAAGTTTCAAAGAGCTAGCAAAAACCGTGTTTGATTTACAGTTCCAAATACATGTATCCCTATAGGAGAAAACAGAGTGAAACCTAAAAATGAAAACGGTTACTGCAAACGAACGGTTGAACCTAGAAAACAAAATTTGGTGAGCCAAGTGGTGTTGGTGTACTAATCATTACCTGAAAGAATCATCAAGATTGGGTGAAAAAATGTTTGGTGAGATTTCAGGCAACTCCCAGTTTTTTGGAAGCTTGGCAACCCCTTTCCATGAAAGTGATTTTCGCCAGTCTCTGCTTAGGGCTACATCAACAGCAAACAAACCATAGACATAGAACTTGAAACTGCTTTATTGTGTCAAGTTTCAAAGAGCTAGCACAAACCGTGTTTGATTTAGAGTTCCAAATACATGTATCCCTATAGGAGAAAACAGAGTGAAACCTAAAAATGAAAATGGTTACTGCAAACGAACGGTTTAACCTAGAAGAACGAAATTTGGAGAGCCAAGTGGTTTTGGTGTACTTATCATTACCTGAAGGAATCATCAAGATTGGGTGAAAAAATGTTTGCTGAGATTTCAGGCAACTCGTAGTTTTTTGGAAGCTTGGCAACCCCTTTCCATGAAAGTGATTTTCGCCAGTCTCTGCTTAGGGCTACATCAAAAGCAAACAAATCATAGAGATAGAACTTGAAACTGCTTTCTTCTGCCATGTTTCAAAGAGCTAGCAAAAACCGTGTTTGATTTAGAGTTCCAAATACATGTATCCCTATAGGAGAAAACAGAGTGAAACCTAAAAATGAAAACGGTTACTGCAAACGAACGGTTTAACCTAGAAGAACGAAATTTGGTGAGCCAAGTGGTTTTGGTGTACTGATCGTTACCTGAAAGAATCATCAAGATTGGGTGAAAAAATGTTTGCTGAGATTTCAGGCAACTCGTAGTTTTTTGGAAGCTTGGCAACCCCTTTCCATGAAAGTGATTTTCGCCAGACTCTGCTTAGGGCTACATCAACAGCAAAAAAATCATAGAGATAGAACTTGAAACTGATTTATTGTGTCAAGTTTCAAAGAGCTAGCAAAAACCGTGTTTGATTTACAGTTCCAAATACATGTATCCCTATAGGAGAAAACAGAGTGAAACCTAAAAATGAAAACAGTTACTGCAAACGAACGGTTTAACTTAGAAGAATGAAACTTGGTCAGCCAAGTGGTTTTGGTATACTGATCATTACCTGAAGGAATCATCAAGATTGGGTGAAAAAATGTTTGCTGAGATTTCAGGCAACTCGTAGTTTTTTGGAAGCTTGGCAACCCCTTTCCATGAAAGTGATTTTCGCCAGTCTCTGCTTAGGGCTACATCAACAGCAAACAAACCATAGAGATAGAACTTGAAACTGCTTTCTTGTGTCAAGTTTCAAAGAGCTAGCACAAACCGTGTTTGATTTAGAGTTCCAAATACATGTATCCCTATAGGAGAAAACAGAGTGAAACCTAAAAATGAAAACGGTTACTGCAAACGAACGGTTTAACCTAGAAGAACGAAATTTGGTGAGCCAAGTGGTTTTGGTGTACTGATCATTACCTGAAGGAATCATCAAGATTGGGTGAAAAAATGTTTGCTGAGATTTCAGGCAACTCGTAGTTTTTTGGAAGCTTGGCAACCCCTTTCTATGAAAGTGATTTTCGCCAGTCTCTGCTTAGGGCTACATCAACAGCAAACAATCCATAGAGATAGAACTTGAAACTGCTTTCTTCTGCCATGTTTCAAAGAGCTAGCAAAAACAGTGTTTGATTTAGAGTTCTAAATGCATGTATCCCTATAGGAGAAAACAGAGTGAAACCTAAAAATGAAAACGGTTACTGCAAACGAACGTTTTAACCTAGAATAACGAAATTTGGTGAGCCAAGTGGTTTTGGTGTACTGATCATTACCTGAAAGAATCATCAAGATTGGGTGAAAAAATGTTTGCTGAGATTTCAGGCAACTCGTAGTTTTTTGGAAGCTTGGCAACCCCTTTCCATGAAAGTGATTTTCGCCAGTCTCTGCTTAGGGCTACATCAACAGCAAACAAACCATAGAGATAGAACTTGAAACTGCTTTCTTGTGTCAAGTTTCAAAGAGCTAGCACAAACCGTGGTGATTTAGAGTTCCAAATACATGTATCCCTATAGGAGAAAACAGAGTGAAACCTAAAAATGAAAACGGTTACTGCAAACGAACGGTTGAACCTAGAAAACAAAATTTGGTGAGCCAAGTGGTGTTGGTGTACTAATCATTACCTGAAAGAATCATCAAGATTGGGTGAAAAAATGTTTGGTGAGATTTCAGGCAACTCCCAGTTTTTTGGAAGCTTGGCAACTCCTTTCCATGAAAGTGATTTTCGCCAGTCTCTGCTTAGGGCTACATCAACAGCAAACAAACCATAGAGATAGAACATGAAACTTCTTTCTTGTGTCAAGTTTCAAAGAGCTAGCACAAACCGTGTTTGATTTAGAGTTCCAAATACATGTATCCCTATAGGAGAAAACAGAGTGAAACCTAAAAATGAAAACGGTTACTGCAAACGAACGGTTTAACCTAGAAGAATGAAACGTGGTGAGCCAAGTGGTTTTGGTGTACTGATCATTACCTGAAAGAATCATCAAGATTGGGTGAAAAAATGTTTGCTGTGATTTCAGGCAACTCGTAGTTTTTTGGAAGCTTGGCAACACCTTTCCATGAAAGTGATTTTCGCCAGTCTCTGCTTAGGGCTACATCAACAGCAAACAAACCATAGGGATAGAACTTGAAACTGCTTTCTTGTGTCAAGTTTCAAAGAGCTAGCACAAACCGTGTTTGATTTAGAGTTCCAAATACATGTATCCCTATAGGAGAAAACAGAGTGAAACCTAAAAATGAAAACGGTTACTGCAAACGAAGGGTTTAACCTAGAAGAACGAAATTTGGAGAGCCAAGTGGTTTTGGTGTACTTATCATTACCTGAAAGAATCATCAAGATTGGGTGAAAAAATGTTTGCTGAGATTTCAGGCAACTCGTAGTTTTTTGGAAGCTTGGCAACCCCTTTCCATGAAAGTGATTTTCGCCAGTCTCTGCTTAGGGCTACATCAAAAGCAAACAAACCATAGATATAGAACTTGAAACTGCTTTCTTCTGCCATGTTTCAAAGAGCTAGCAAAAACCGTGTTTGATTTAGAGTTCCAAATACATGTATGCCTATAGGAGAAAACAGAGTGAAACCTAAAAATGAAAACGGTTACTGCAAACGAACGGTTTAACCTAGAAGAACGAAATTTGGTGATCCAAGTGGTCTTGGTGTACTGATCATTACCTGAAAGAATCATCAAGATTGGGTGAAAAAATGTTTGCTGAGATTTCAGGCAACTCGTAGTTTTTTGGAAGCTTGGCAACCCCTTTCCATGAAAGTGATTTTCGCCAGACTCTGCTTAGGGCTACATCAACAGCAAAAAAATCATAGAAATAGAACTTGACACTCATTTATTGTGTCAAGTTTCAAAGAGCTAGCACAAACCGTGTTTGATTTAGAGTTCCAAATACATGTATCCCTATAGGAGAAAACAGAGTGAAACCTCAAAATGAAAACGGTTACTGCAAACGAACGGTTTAACCTAGAAGAATGAAACTTGGTGAGCCAAGTGGTTTTGGTGTACTGATCATTACCTGAAAGAGTCATCAAGGTTGGGTGAGAAAATGTTTGCTGTGATTTCAGGCAACTCGTAGTTTTTTGGAAGCTTGGCAACCCCTTTCCATGAAAGTGATTTTCGCCAGTCTCTGCTTAGGGCTACATCAACAGCAAACAAACCATAGAGATAGAACTTGAAACTGCTTTATTGTGTCAAGTTTCAAAGAGCTAGCACAAACCGTGTTTGATTTAGAGTTCCAAATACATGTATCCCTATAGGAGAAAACAGAGTGAAACCTAAAAATGAAAACGGTTACTGCAAACGAACGGTTTAACCTAGAAGAACGAAATTTGGTGAGCCTAGTGGTTTTGGTGTACTGATCATTACCTGAAAGAATCATCAAGATTAGGTGAAAAAATGTTTGCTGAGATTTCAGGCAACTCGTAGTTTTTTGGAAGCTTGGCAACCCCTTTCCATGAAAGTGATTTTCGCCAGACTCTGCTTAGGGCTACATCAACAGCAAAAAAACCATAGAGATAGAACTTGAAACTGCTTTATTGTGTCAAGTTTCAAAGAGCTAGCAAAAACCGTGTTTGATTTACAGTTCCAAATACATGTATCCCTATAGGAGAAAACAGAGTGAAACCTAAAAATGAAAACGGTTACTGCAAACGAACGGTTGAACCTAGAAAACAAAATTTGGTGAGCCAAGTGGTGTTGGTGTACTAATCATTACCTGAAAGAATCATCAAGATTGGGTGAAAAAATGTTTGGTGAGATTTCAGGCAACTCCCAGTTTTTTGGAAGCTTGGCAACCCCTTTCCATGAAAGTGATTTTCGCCAGTCTCTGCTTAGGGCTACATCAACAGCAAACAAACCATAGACATAGAACTTGAAACTGCTTTATTGTGTCAAGTTTCAAAGAGCTAGCACAAACCGTGTTTGATTTAGAGTTCCAAATACATGTATCCCTATAGGAGAAAACAGAGTGAAACCTAAAAATGAAAATGGTTACTGCAAACGAACGGTTTAACCTAGAAGAACGAAATTTGGAGAGCCAAGTGGTTTTGGTGTACTTATCATTACCTGAAGGAATCATCAAGATTGGGTGAAAAAATGTTTGCTGAGATTTCAGGCAACTCGTAGTTTTTTGGAAGCTTGGCAACCCCTTTCCATGAAAGTGATTTTCGCCAGTCTCTGCTTAGGGCTACATCAAAAGCAAACAAATCATAGAGATAGAACTTGAAACTGCTTTCTTCTGCCATGTTTCAAAGAGCTAGCAAAAACCGTGTTTGATTTAGAGTTCCAAATACATGTATCCCTATAGGAGAAAACAGAGTGAAACCTAAAAATGAAAACGGTTACTGCAAACGAACGGTTTAACCTAGAAGAACGAAATTTGGTGAGCCAAGTGGTTTTGGTGTACTGATCGTTACCTGAAAGAATCATCAAGATTGGGTGAAAAAATGTTTGCTGAGATTTCAGGCAACTCGTAGTTTTTTGGAAGCTTGGCAACCCCTTTCCATGAAAGTGATTTTCGCCAGACTCTGCTTAGGGCTACATCAACAGCAAAAAAATCATAGAGATAGAACTTGAAACTGATTTATTGTGTCAAGTTTCAAAGAGCTAGCAAAAACCGTGTTTGATTTACAGTTCCAAATACATGTATCCCTATAGGAGAAAACAGAGTGAAACCTAAAAATGAAAACAGTTACTGCAAACGAACGGTTTAACTTAGAAGAATGAAACTTGGTCAGCCAAGTGGTTTTGGTATACTGATCATTACCTGAAGGAATCATCAAGATTGGGTGAAAAAATGTTTGCTGAGATTTCAGGCAACTCGTAGTTTTTTGGAAGCTTGGCAACCCCTTTCCATGAAAGTGATTTTCGCCAGTCTCTGCTTAGGGCTACATCAACAGCAAACAAACCATAGAGATAGAACTTGAAACTGCTTTCTTGTGTCAAGTTTCAAAGAGCTAGCACAAACCGTGTTTGATTTAGAGTTCCAAATACATGTATCCCTATAGGAGAAAACAGAGTGAAACCTAAAAATGAAAACGGTTACTGCAAACGAACGGTTTAACCTAGAAGAACGAAATTTGGTGAGCCAAGTGGTTTTGGTGTACTGATCATTACCTGAAGGAATCATCAAGATTGGGTGAAAAAATGTTTGCTGAGATTTCAGGCAACTCGTAGTTTTTTGGAAGCTTGGCAACCCCTTTCTATGAAAGTGATTTTCGCCAGTCTCTGCTTAGGGCTACATCAACAGCAAACAATCCATAGAGATAGAACTTGAAACTGCTTTCTTCTGCCATGTTTCAAAGAGCTAGCAAAAACAGTGTTTGATTTAGAGTTCTAAATGCATGTATCCCTATAGGAGAAAACAGAGTGAAACCTAAAAATGAAAACGGTTACTGCAAACGAACGTTTTAACCTAGAATAACGAAATTTGGTGAGCCAAGTGGTTTTGGTGTACTGATCATTACCTGAAAGAATCATCAAGATTGGGTGAAAAAATGTTTGCTGAGATTTCAGGCAACTCGTAGTTTTTTGGAAGCTTGGCAACCCCTTTCCATGAAAGTGATTGTCGCCAGTCTCTGCTTAGGGCTACATCAACAGCAAACAAACCATAGAGATAGAACTTGAAACTGCTTTCTTGTGTCAAGTTTCAAAGAGCTAGCACAAACCGTGGTGATTTAGAGTTCCAAATACATGTATCCCTATAGGAGAAAACAGAGTGAAACCTAAAAATGAAAACGGTTACTGCAAACGAACGGTTGAACCTAGAAAACAAAATTTGGTGAGCCAAGTGGTGTTGGTGTACTAATCATTACCTGAAAGAATCATCAAGATTGGGTGAAAAAATGTTTGGTGAGATTTCAGGCAACTCCCAGTTTTTTGGAAGCTTGGCAACTCCTTTCCATGAAAGTGATTTTCGCCAGTCTCTGCTTAGGGCTACATCAACAGCAAACAAACCATAGAGATAGAACATGAAACTTCTTTCTTGTGTCAAGTTTCAAAGAGCTAGCACAAACCGTGTTTGATTTAGAGTTCCAAATACATGTATCCCTATAGGAGAAAACAGAGTGAAACCTAAAAATGAAAACGGTTACTGCAAACGAACGGTTTAACCTAGAAGAATGAAACGTGGTGAGCCAAGTGGTTTTGGTGTACTGATCATTACCTGAAAGAATCATCAAGATTGGGAGAGAAAATGTTTGCTGTGATTTCAGGCAACTCGTAGTTTTTTGGAAGCTTGGCAACACCTTTCCATGAAAGTGATTTTCGCCAGTCTCTGCTTAGGGGTACATCAACAGCAAACAAACCATAGGGATAGAACTTGAAACTGCTTTCTTGTGTCAAGTTTCAAAGAGCTAGCACAAACCGTGTTTGATTTAGAGTTCCAAATACATGTATCCCTATAGGAGAAAACAGAGTGAAACCTAAAAATGAAAACGGTTACTGCAAACGAACGGTTTAACCTAGAAGAACGAAATTTGGAGAGCCAAGTGGTTTTGGTGTACTTATCATTACCTGAAAGAATCATCAAGATTGGGTGAAAAAATGTTTGCTGAGATTTCAGGCAACTCGTAGTTTTTTGGAAGCTTGGCAACCCCTTTCCATGAAAGTGATTTTCGCCAGTCTCTGCTTAGGGCTACATCAAAAGCAAACAAACCATAGATATAGAACTTGAAACTGCTTTCTTCTGCCATGTTTCAAAGAGCTAGCAAAAACCGTGTTTGATTTAGAGTTCCAAATACATGTATGCCTATAGGAGAAAACAGAGTGAAACCTAAAAATGAAAACGGTTACTGCAAACGAACGGTTTAACCTAGAAGAACGAAATTTGGTGATCCAAGTGGTTTTGGTGTACTGATCATTACCTGAAAGAATCATCAAGATTGGGTGAAAAAATGTTTGCTGAGATTTCAGGCAACTCGTAGTTTTTTGGAAGCTTGGCAACCCCTTTCCATGAAAGTGATTTTCGCCAGACTCTGCTTAGGGCTACATCAACAGCAAAAAAATCATAGAAATAGAACTTGACACTGATTTATTGTGTCAAGTTTCAAAGAGCTAGCACAAACCGTGTTTGATTTAGAGTTCCAAATACATGTATCCCTATAGGAGAAAACAGAGTGAAACCTCAAAATGAAAACGGTTACTGCAAACGAACGGTTTAACCTAGAAGAATGAAACTTGGTGAGCCAAGTGGTTTTGGTGTACTGATCATTACCTGAAAGAGTCATCAAGGTTGGGTGAGAAAATGTTTGCTGTGATTTCAGGCAACTCGTAGTTTTTTGGAAGCTTGGCAACCCCTTTCCATGAAAGTGATTTTCGCCAGTCTCTGCTTAGGGCTACATCAACAGCAAACAAACCATAGAGATAGAACTTGAAACTGCTTTATTGTGTCAAGTTTCAAAGAGCTAGCACAAACCGTGTTTGATTTAGAGTTCCAAATACATGTATCCCTATAGGAGAAAACAGAGTGAAACCTAAAAATGAAAACGGTTACTGCAAACGAACGGTTTAACCTAGAAGAACGAAATTTGGTGAGCCTAGTGGTTTTGGTGTACTGATCATTACCTGAAAGAATCATCAAGATTAGGTGAAAAAATGTTTGCTGAGATTTCAGGCAACTCGTAGTTTTTTGGAAGCTTGGCAACCCCTTTCCATGAAAGTGATTTTCGCCAGACTCTGCTTAGGGCTACATCAACAGCAAAAAAATCATAGAGATAGAACTTGAAACTGATTTATTGTGTCAAGTTTCAAAGAGCTAGCAAAAACCGTGTTTGATTTACAGTTCCAAATACATGTATCCCTATAGGAGAAAACAGAGTGAAACCTAAAAATTAAAACAGTTACTGCAAACTAACGGTTTAACTTAGAAGAACGAAACTTGGTGAGCCAAGTGGTTTTGGTATACTGATCATTACCTGAAAGAATCATCAAGATTGGGTGAAAAAATGTTTGCTGAGATTTCAGGCAACTCGTAGTTTTTTGGAAGCTTGGCAACCCCTTTCCATGAAAGTGATTTTTGCCAGTCTCTGCTTAGGGCTACATCAACAGCAAGCAAACCATAGAGATAGAACTTGAAACTGCTTTCTTGTGTCAAGTTTCAAAGAGCTAGCACAAACCGTGTTTGATTTAGAGTTCCAAATACATGTATCCCTATAGGAGAAAACAGAGTGAAACCTAAAAATGAAAACGGTTACTGCAAACGAACGGTTTAACCTAGAAGAACGAAATTTGGTGAGCCAAGTGGTTTTGGTGTACTGATCATTACCTGAAAGAATCATCAAGATTTGGTGAAATAATGTTTGCTGAGATTTCAGGCAACACGTAGTTTTTTGGAAGCTTGGCAACCCCTTTCAATGAAAGTGATTTTCGCCAGTCTCTGGTTAGGACTACATCAACAGCAAACAATCCATAGAGAAAGAACTTGAAACTGCTTTCTTGTGTCAAGTTTCAAAGAGCTAGCAAAAACCGTGTTTGATTTAGAGTTCCAAATACATGTATCCCTATAGGAGAAAACAGAGTAAAACCTAAAAATGAAAACGGTTACTGCAAACGAACGGTTTAACCTAGAAGAACGAGATTTGGTGTGCCAAGTGGTTTTGGTGTACTAATCATTACCTGAACGAATCATCAATATTGGGTGAAAAAATGTTTGCTGAGATTTCAGGCAACTCGTAGTGTTTTGGAAGCTTGGCAACTCTTTTCCATGAAAGTGATTTTCGCCAGTCTCTGCTTAGGGCTACATCAACAGCAAAAAAATCATAGAGATAGAACTTGACACTGATTTATTGTGTCAAGTTTCAAAGAGCTAGCACAAACCGTGTTTGATTTAGAGTTCCAAATACATGTATCCCTAGAGGAGAAAACAGAGTGAAACCTAAAAATGAAAACGGTTACTGCAAACGAACGGTTTAACCTAGAAGAATGAAACTTGGTGAGCCAAGTGGTTTTGGTGTACTGATCATTACCTGAAAGAATCATAGAGATTGGGTAAGAAAATGTTTGCTGTGATTTCAGGCAACTCGTAGTTTTTTGGAAGCTTGGCAACCCCTTTCCATGAAAGTGATTTTCGCCAGTCTCTGCTTAGGGCTACATCAACAGCAAACAAACCATAGAGATAGAACTTGAAACTGCTTTATTGTGTCAAGTTTCAAAGAGCTAGCACAAACCGTGTTTGATTTAGAGTTCCAAATACATGTATCCCTATAGGAGAAAACAGAGTGAAACCTAAAAATGAAAACGGTTACTGCAAACGAACGGTTTAACCTAGAAGAACGAAATTTGGAGAGCCAAGTGGTTTTGGTGTACTTATCATTACCTGAAAGAATCATCAAGATTGGGTGAAAAAATGTTTGCTGAGATTTCAGGCAACTCGTAGTTTTTTGGAAGCTTGGCAACCCCTTTCCATGAAAGTGATTTTCGCCAGTCTCTGCTTAGGGCTACATCAAAAGCAAACAAACCATAGAGATAGAACTTGAAACTGCTTTCTTCTGCCATGTTTCAAAGAGCTAGCAAAAACCGTGTTTGATTTAGAGTTCCAAATACATGTATCCCTATAGGAGAAAACAGAGTGAAACCTAAAAATGAAAACGGTTACTGCAAACGAACGGTTTAACCTAGAAGAACGAAATTTGGTGAGCCAAGTGGTTTTGGTGTACTGATCATTACCTGAAAGAATCATCAAGATTGGGTGAAAAAATGTTTGCTGAGATTTCAGGCAACTCGTAGTTTTTTGGAAGCTTGGCAACCCCTTTCCATGAAAGTGATTTTCGCCAGACTCTGCTTAGGGCTACATCAACAGCAAAAAAACCATAGAGATAGAACTTGAAACTGCTTTATTGTGTCAAGTTTCAAAGAGCTAGCAAAAACCGTGTTTGATTTACAGTTCCAAATACATGTATCCCTATAGGAGAAAACAGAGTGAAACCTAAAAATGAAAACGGTTACTGCAAACGAACGGTTTAACTTAGAAGAATGAAACTTGGTGAGCCAAGTGGTTTTGGTATACTGATCATTACCTGAAAGAATCATCAAGATTGGGTGAAAAAATGTTTGCTGAGATTTCAGGCAACTCGTAGTTTTTTGGAAGCTTGGCAACCCCTTTCCATGAAAGTGATTTTCGCCAGTCTCTGCTTAGGGCTACATCAACAGCAAACAAACCATAGACATAGAACTTGAAACTGCTTTATTGTGTCAAGTTTCAAAGAGCGAGCACAAACCGTGTTTGATTTAGAGTTCCAAATACATGTATCCCTATAGGAGAAAACAGAGTGAAACCTAAAAATGAAAATGGTTACTGCAAACGAACGGTTTAACCTAGAAGAACGAAATTTGGAGAGCCAAGTGGTTTTGGTGTACTTATCATTACCTGAAGGAATCATCAAGATTGGGTGAAAAAATGTTTGCTGAGATTTCAGGCAACTCGTAGTTTTTTGGAAGCTTGGCAACCCCTTTCCATGAAAGTGATTTTCTCCAGTCTCTGCTTAGGGCTACATCAAAAGCAAACAAATCATAGAGATAGAATTTGAAACTGCTTTCTTCTGCCATGTTTCAAAGAGCTAGCAAAAACCGTGTTTGATTTAGAGTTCCAAATACATGTATCCCTATAGGAGAAAACAGAGTGAAACCTAAAAATGAAAACGGTTACTGCAAACGAACGGTTTAACCTAGAAGAATGAAATTTGGTGAGCCAAGTGGTTTTGGTGTACTGATCATTACCTGAAAGAATCATCAAGATTGGGTGAAAAAATGTTTGCTGAGATTTCAGGCAACTCGTAGTTTTTTGGAAGCTTGGCAACCCCTTTCCATGAAAGTGATTTTCGCCAGACTCTGCTTAGGGCTACATCAACAGCAAAAAAATCATAGAGATAGAACTTGAAACTGATTTATTGTGTCAAGTTTCAAAGAGCTAGCAAAAACCGTGTTTGATTTACAGTTCCAAATACATGTATCCCTATAGGAGAAAACAGAGTGAAACCTAAAAATGAAAACAGTTACTGCAAACGAACGGTTTAACTTAGAAGAATGAAACTTGGTCAGCCAAGTGGTTTTGGTATACTGATCATTACCTGAAGGAATCATCAAGATTGGGTGAAAAAATGTTTGCTGAGATTTCAGGCAACTCGTAGTTTTTTGGAAGCTTGGCAACCCCTTTCCATGAAAGTGATTTTCGCCAGTCTCTGCTTAGGGCTACATCAACAGCAAACAAACCATAGAGATAGAACTTGAAACTGCTTTCTTGTGTCAAGTTTCAAAGAGCTAGCACAAACCGTGTTTGATTTAGAGTTTCAAATACATGTATCCCTATAGGAGAAAACAGAGTGAAACCTAAAAATGAAAACGGTTACTGCAAACGAACGGTTTAACCTAGAAGAACGAAATTTGGTGAGCCAAGTGGTTTTGGTGTACTGATCATTACCTGAAGGAATCATCAAGATTGGGTGAAAAAAAGTTTGCTGAGATTTCAGGCAACTCGTAGTTTTTTGGAAGCTTGGCAACCCCTTTCTATGAAAGTGATTTTCGCCAGTCTCTGCTTAGGGCTACATCAACAGCAAACAATCCATAGAGATAGAACTTGAAACTGCTTTCTTCTGCCATGTTTCAAAGAGCTAGCAAAAACCGTGTTTGATTTAGAGTTCTAAATGCATGTATCCCTATAGGAGAAAACAGAGTGAAACCTAAAAATGAAAACGGTTACTGCAAACGAACGGTTTAACCTAGAATAACGAAATTTGGTGAGCCAAGTGGTTTTGGTGTACTGATCATTACCTGAAAGAATCATCAAGATTGGGTGAAAAAATGTTTGCTGAGATTTCAGGCAACTCGTAGTTTTTTGGAAGCTTGGCAACCCCTTTCCATGAAAGTGATTTTCGCCAGACTCTGCTTAGGGCTACATCAACAGCAAAAAAACCATAGAGATAGAACTTGAAACTGCTTTATTGTGTCAAGTTTCAAAGAGCTAGCAAAAACCGTGTTTGATTTACAGTTCCAAATACATGTATCCCTATAGGAGAAAACAGAGTGAAACCTAAAAATGAAAACGGTTACTGCAAACGAACGGTTTAACTTAGAAGAATGAAACTTGGTCAGCCAAGTGGTTTTGGTATACTGATCATTACCTGAAAGAATCATCAAGATTGGGTGAAAAAATGTTTGCTGAGATTTCAGGCAACTCGTAGTTTTTTGGAAGCTTGGCAACCCCTTTCCATGAAAGTGATTTTCGCCAGTCTCTGCTTAGGGCTACATCAACAGCAAACAAACCATAGAGATAAAACTTGAAACTGCTTTCTTGTGTCAAGTTTCAAAGAGCTAGCACAAACCGTGTTTGATTTAGAGTTCCAAATACATGTATCCCTATAGGAGAAAACAGAGTGAAACCTAAAAATGAAAACGGTTACTGCAAACGAACGGTTTAACCTAGAAGAATGAAACGTGGTGAGCCAAGTGGTTTTGGTGTACTGATCATTACCTGAAAGAATCATCAAGATTGGGAGAGAAAATGTTTGCTGTGATTTCAGGCAACTCGTAGTTTTTTGGAAGCTTGGCAAACCCTTTCCATGAAAGTGATTTTCGCCAGTCTCTGCTTAGGGCTACATCAACAGCAAACAAACCATAGAGATAGAACTTGAAACTGCTTTATTGTGTCAAGTTTCAAAGAGCTAGCACAAACCGTGTTTGATTTAGAGTTCCAAATACATGTATCCCTATAGGAGAAAACAGAGTGAAACCTAAAAATGAAAACGGTTACTGCAAACGAATGGTTTAACCTAGAAGAACGAAATTTGGTGAGCCAAGTGGTTTTGGTGTACTGATCATTACCTGAAAGAATCATCAAGATTGGGTGAAAAAATGTTTGCTGAGATTTCAGGCAACTCGTAGTTTTTTGGAAGCTTGGCAACCCCTTTCCATGAAAGTGATTTTCGCCAGACTCTGCTTAGGGCTACATCAACAGCAAACAAACCATAGAGATAGAACTTGAAACTGCTTTATTGTGTCAAGTTTCAAAGAGCTGGCACAAACCGTGTTTGATTTAGAGTTCCAAATACATGTATACCTATAGGAGAAAACAGAGTGAAACCTAAAAATGAAAACGGTTCCTGCAAACGAACGGTTTAACCTAGAAGAACGAAATTTGGTGTGCCAAGTGGTTTTGGTGTCCTAATCATTACCTGAACGAATCATCAATATTGGGTGAAAAAATGTTTGCTGAGATTTCAGGCAACTCGTAGTGTTTTGGTAGCTTGGCAACTCTTTTCCATGAAAGTGATTTTCGCCAGTCTCTGCTTAGGGCTACATCAACAGCAAAAAACCATAGAGATAGAACTTGAAACTGCTTTATTGTGTCAAGTTTCAAAGAGCTAGCACAAACCGTATTTGATTTAGAGTTCCAAATACATGTATCCCTATAGGAGAAAACAGAGTGAAACCTAAAAATGAAAACGGTTACTGCAAACGAACGGTTTAACCTAGAAGAACGAAATTTGGAGAGCCAAGTGGTTTTGGTGTACTGATCATTACCTGAAGGAATCATCAAGATTGGGTGAAAAAATGTTTGGTGAGATTTCAGACAACTCGTAGTTTTTTGGATTCTTGGCAACCCCTTTCCATGAAAGTGATTTTCGCCAGACTCTGCTTAGGGCTACATCAACAGCAAAAAAATCATAGAGATAGAACTTGAAACTGATTTATTGTGTCAAGTTTCAAAGAGCTAGCAAAAACCGTGTTTGATTTACAGTTCCAAATACATGTATCCCTATAGTAGAAAACAGAGTGAAACCTAAAAATGAAAACGGTTACTGCAAACGAACGGTTTAACTTAGAAGAATGAAACTTGGTGAGCCAAGTGGTTTTGGTATACTGATCATTACCTGAAAGAATCATCAAGATTGGGTGAAAAAATGTTTGCTGAGATTTCAGGCAACTCGTAGTTTTTTGGAAGCTTGGCAACCCCTTTCCATGAAAGTGATTTTCGCCAGTCTCTGCTTAGGGCTACATCAACAGCAAACAAACCATAGACATAGAACTTGAAACTGCTTTATTGTGTCAAGTTTCAAAGAGCGAGCACAAACCGTGTTTGATTTAGAGTTCCAAATACATGTATCCCTATAGGAGAAAACAGAGTGAAACCTAAAAATGAAAATGGTTACTGCAAACGAACGGTTTAACCTAGAAGAACGAAATTTGGAGAGCCAAGTGGTTTTGGTGTACTTATCATTACCTGAAGGAATCATCAAGATTGGGTGAAAAAATGTTTGCTGAGATTTCAGGCAACTCGTAGTTTTTTGGAAGCTTGGCAACCCCTTTCCATGAAAGTGATTTTCTCCAGTCTCTGCTTAGGGCTACATCAAAAGCAAACAAATCATAGAGATAGAATTTGAAACTGCTTTCTTCTGCCATGTTTCAAAGAGCTAGCAAAAACCGTGTTTGATTTAGAGTTCCAAATACATGTATCCCTATAGGAGAAAACAGAGTGAAACCTAAAAATGAAAACGGTTACTGCAAACGAACGGTTTAACCTAGAAGAATGAAATTTGGTGAGCCAAGTGGTTTTGGTGTACTGATCATTACCTGAAAGAATCATCAAGATTGGGTGAAAAAATGTTTGCTGAGATTTCAGGCAACTCGTAGTTTTTTGGAAGCTTGGCAACCACTTTCCATGAAAGTGATTTTCGCCAGACTCTGCTTAGGGCTACATCAACAGCAAAAAAATCATAGAGATAGAACTTGAAACTGATTTATTGTGTCAAGTTTCAAAGAGCTAGCAAAAACCGTGTTTGATTTACAGTTCCAAATACATGTATCCCTATAGGAGAAAACAGAGTGAAACCTAAAAATGAAAACAGTTACTGCAAACGAACGGTTTAACTTAGAAGAATGAAACTTGGTCAGCCAAGTGGTTTTGGTATACTGATCATTACCTGAAGGAATCATCAAGATTGGGTGAAAACATGTTTGCTGAGATTTCAGGCAACTCGTAGTTTTTTGGAAGCTTGGCAACCCCTTTCCATGAAAGTGATTTTCGCCAGTCTCTGCTTAGGGCTACATCAACAGCAAACAAACCATAGAGATAGAACTTGAAACTGCTTTCTTGTGTCAAGTTTCAAAGAGCTAGCACAAACCGTGTTTGATTTAGAGTTTCAAATACATGTATCCCTATAGGAGAAAACAGAGTGAAACCTAAAAATGAAAACGGTTACTGCAAACGAACGGTTTAACCTAGAAGAACGAAATTTGGTGAGCCAAGTGGTTTTGGTGTACTGATCATTACCTGAAGGAATCATCAAGATTGGGTGAAAAAAAGTTTGCTGAGATTTCAGGCAACTCGTAGTTTTTTGGAAGCTTGGCAACCCCTTTCTATGAAAGTGATTTTCGCCAGTCTCTGCTTAGGGCTACATCAACAGCAAACAATCCATAGAGATAGAACTTGAAACTGCTTTCTTCTGCCATGTTTCAAAGAGCTAGCAAAAACCGTGTTTGATTTAGAGTTCTAAATGCATGTATCCCTATAGGAGAAAACAGAGTGAAACCTAAAAATGAAAACGGTTACTGCAAACGAACGTTTTAACCTAGAATAACGAAATTTGGTGAGCCAAGTGGTTTTGGTGTACTGATCATTACCTGAAAGAATCATCAAGATTGGGTGAAAAAATGTTTGCTGAGATTTCAGGCAACTCGTAGTTTTTTGGAAGCTTGGCAACCCCTTTCCATGAAAGTGATTTTCGCCAGACTCTGCTTAGGGCTACATCAACAGCAAAAAAACCATAGAGATAGAACTTGAAACTGCTTTATTGTGTCAAGTTTCAAAGAGCTAGCAAAAACCGTGTTTGATTTACAGTTCCAAATACATGTATCCCTATAGGAGAAAACAGAGTGAAACCTAAAAATGAAAACGGTTACTGCAAACGAACGGTTTAACTTAGAAGAATGAAACTTGGTCAGCCAAGTGGTTTTGGTATACTGATCATTACCTGAAAGAATCATCAAGATTGGGTGAAAAAATGTTTGCTGAGATTTCAGGCAACTCGTAGTTTTTTGGAAGCTTGGCAACCCCTTTCCATGAAAGTGATTTTCGCCAGTCTCTGCTTAGGGCTACATCAACAGCAAACAAACCATAGAGATAAAACTTGAAACTGCTTTCTTGTGTCAAGTTTCAAAGAGCTAGCACAAACCGTGTTTGATTTAGAGTTCCAAATACATGTATCCCTATAGGAGAAAACAGAGTGAAACCTAAAAATGAAAACGGTTACTGCAAACGAACGGTTTAACCTAGAAGAATGAAACGTGGTGAGCCAAGTGGTTTTGGTGTACTGATCATTACCTGAAAGAATCATCAAGATTGGGAGAGAAAATGTTTGCTGTGATTTCAGGCAACTCGTAGTTTTTTGGAAGCTTGGCAAACCCTTTCCATGAAAGTGATTTTCGCCAGTCTCTGCTTAGGGCTACATCAACAGCAAACAAACCATAGAGATAGAACTTGAAACTGCTTTATTGTGTCAAGTTTCAAAGAGCTAGCACAAACCGTGTTTGATTTAGAGTTCCAAATACATGTATCCCTATAGGAGAAAACAGAGTGAAACCTAAAAATGAAAACGGTTACTGCAAACGAATGGTTTAACCTAGAAGAACGAAATTTGGTGAGCCAAGTGGTTTTGGTGTACTGATCATTACCTGAAAGAATCATCAAGATTGGGTGAAAAAATGTTTGCTGAGATTTCAGGCAACTCGTAGTTTTTTGGAAGCTTGGCAACCCCTTTCCATGAAAGTGATTTTCGCCAGACTCTGCTTAGGGCTACATCAACAGCAAACAAACCATAGAGATAGAACTTGAAACTGCTTTATTGTGTCAAGTTTCAAAGAGCTGGCACAAACCGTGTTTGATTTAGAGTTCCAAATACATGTATACCTATAGGAGAAAACAGAGTGAAACCTAAAAATGAAAACGGTTCCTGCAAACGAACGGTTTAACCTAGAAGAACGAAATTTGGTGTGCCAAGTGGTTTTGGTGTCCTAATCATTACCTGAACGAATCATCAATATTGGGTGAAAAAATGTTTGCTGAGATTTCAGGCAACTCGTACTGTTTTGGAAGCTTGGCAACTCTTTTCCATGAAAGTGATTTTCGCCAGTCTCAGCTTAGGGCTACATCAACAGCAAACAAACCATAGAGATAGAACTTGAAACTGCTTTCTTGTGTCAAGTTTCAAAGAGCTAGCACAAACCGTGTTTGATTTAGAGTTCCAAATACATGTATCCCTATAGGAGAAAACAGAGTGAAACCTAAAAATGAAAACGGTTACTGCAAACGAACGGTTTAACCTAGAAGAACGAAATTTGGAGAGCCAAGTGGTTTTGGTGTACTGATCATTACCTGAAGGAATCATCAAGATTGGGTGAAAAAATGTTTGGTGAGATTTCAGACAACTCGTAGTTTTTTGGATTCTTGGCAACCCCTTTCCATGAAAGTGATTTTCGCCAGACTCTGCTTAGGGCTACATCAACAGCAAAAAAATCATAGAGATAGAACTTGAAACTGATTTATTGTGTCAAGTTTCAAAGAGCTAGCAAAAACCGTGTTTGATTTACAGTTCCAAATACATGTATCCCTATAGTAGAAAACAGAGTGAAACCTAAAAATTAAAACAGTTACTGCAAACGAACGGTTTAACTTAGAAAACGAAACTTGGTGAGCCAAGTGGTTTTGGTATACTGATCATTACCTGAAAGAATCATTAAGATTGGGTGAAAAAATGTTTGCTGAGATTTCAGGCAACTCGTAGTTTTTTGGAAGCTTGGCAACCCTTTTCATGAAAGTGATTTTCGCCTGTCTCTGCTTAGGGCTACATCAACAGCAAACAAACCATAGAGATAGAACTTGAAACTGCTTTATATAAGTTTCAAAGAGCTAGCACAAACCGTGTTTGATTTAGAGTTCCAAATACATGTATCCCTATAGGAGAAAACAGAGTGAAACCTAAAAATGAAAACGGTTACTGCAAACGAACGGTTTAACCTAGAAGAACGAAATTTGGTGAGCCAAGTGGTTTTGGTGTACTGATCATTACCTGAAAGAATCATCAAGATTGGGTGAAATAATGTTTGCTGAGATTTCAGGCAACAAGTAGTTTTTTGGAAGCTTGGCAACCCCTTTACATGAAAGTGATTTTCGCCAGTCTCTGCTTAGGGTACATCAACAGCAAACAAACCATAGAGATAGAACTTTAAACTGCTTTCTTGTGTCAAGTTTCAAAGAGCTAGCACAAACCGTGTTTGATTTAGAGTTCCAAATACATGTATCCCTATAGGAGAAAACAGAGTGAAACCTAAAAATGAAAACGGTTACTGCAAACGAACGGTTTATCCTAGAAGAACGAAATTTGGTGAGCCAAGTGGTTTTGGTTTACTGATCTTTACCTGAAAGAATCATCAAGATTGGGTGAAAAAATGTTTGCTGAGATTTCAGGCAACTCGTAGTTTTTTAGAAGCTTGGCAACCCCTTTCCATGAAAGTGATTTTCGCCAGTCTCTGCTTAGGGCTACATCAACAGCAAACACACTGTAGAGATAGAACTTGAACCTGCTTTATTGTGTCAAGTTTCAAAGGGCTAGCACAAACCGTGTTTGATTTAGAGTTCCAAATACATGTATCCCTATGGGAGAAAACAGAGTGAAACCTAAAAATGAAAACGATTACTGCAAACGAACGGTTTAACCTAGAAGAACGAAAATTGGTGAGCCAAGTGGTTTTGGTGTACTGATCATTACCTGAAAGAATCATCAAGATTGGGTGAAAAAATGTTTGCTGAGATTTCAGGCAACTCGTAGTTTTTTGGAAGCTTGGCAACCCCTTTCAATGAAAGTGATTTTCGCCAGTCTCTGCTTAGGGCTACATCAACAGCAAACAAACCATAGAGATAGAACTTGAAACTGCTTTCTTGTGTCAAGTTTCAAAGAGCTAGCACAAACCGTGTTCGATTTAGAGTTCCAAATACATGTATCCCTATAGGAGAAAACAGATTGAAACCTAAAAATGAAAACGGTTACTGCAATCAAACGGTTTAAGCTAGAAGAACGAAATTTGGTGAGCCAAGTGGTTTGGTGTACTGATCATTACCTGAAAGAATCATCAAGATTGGGTGAAAAAATGTTTGCTGAGATTTCAGGCAACTCGTAGTTTTTTGGAAGCTTGGCAACCCCTTTCCATTAAAGTGATTTTCGCCAGTCTCTGCTTAGGGATACATCAACAGAAAAAAAACCATAGAGATAGAACTTGATACTGCTTTCTTGTGTCAAGTTTCAAAGAGCTAGCACAAACCGTGTTTGATTTAGAGTTCCAAATACATGTATCCCTATAGGAGAAAACAGAGTGAAACCTAAAAATGAAAACGGTTTCTGAAAATGAACGGTTTAACCAAGAAGAACGAAATTTGGTGAGCCAAGTGGTTTTGGTGTACTTATCATTACCTGAAAGAATCATGAAGATTGGGTGAAAAAATGCTTGCTGAGATTTCAGGCAACTCGTAGTTTTTTGGAAGCGTGGCAACCCCTTTTGATGAAAGTGATTTTCGCCAGTCTCTGCTTAGGGCTACATCAACAGCAAACAAACCATAGGGATAGAACTTGAAACTGCGTTATTGTGTAAAGTTTCAAAGACCTGGCACAAACCGTGTTTGATTCAGAGTTCCAAATACATGTATCCCTATAGGAGAAAACAGAGTGAAACCTAAAAATGAAAACGGTTACTGCAAATGAACGGTTTAACCTAGAAGAATGAAATTTGGTGAGCCAAGTGGTTTTGGTGTACTGATCATTACCTGAAAGAATCATCAAGATTGGTTGAAAAAATGTTTGCTGAGATTTCAGGCAACTCGTAGTTTTTTGGAAGCTTTGCAACCCTTTTCATGAAAGTGATTTTCGCCTGTCTCTGCTTAGGGCTACATCAACAGCAAACAAACCATAGAGAGAGAACTTGAAACTGCTTTATATAAGTTTCAAAGAGCTAGCACAAACCGTGTTTGATTTAGAGTTCCAAATACATGTATCCCTATAGGAGAAAACAGAGTGAAACCTAAAAATGAAAACGGTTACTGCAAACGAACGGTTTAACCTAGAAGAACGAAATTTGGTGAGCCAAGTGGTTTTGGTGTACTGATCATTACCTGAAAGAATCATCAAGATTGGGTGAAATAATGTTTGCTGAGATTTCAGGCAACAAGTATTTTTTTGGAAGCTTGGCAACCCCTTTACATTAAAGTGATTTTCGCCAGTCTCTGCTTAGGGTACATCAACAGCAAACAAACCATAGAGATAGAACTTTAAACTGCTTTCTTGTGTCAAGTTTCAAAGAGCTAGCACAAACCGTGTTTGATTTAGAGTTCCAAATACATGTATCCCTATAGGAGAAAACAGAGTGAAACCTAAAAATGAAAACGATTACTGCAAACGAACGGTTTAACCTAGAAGAACGAAAATTGGTGAGCCAAGTGGTTTTGGTGTACTGATCATTACCTGAAAGAATCATCAAGATTGGGTGAAAAAATGTTTGCTGAGATTTCAGGCAACTCGTAGTTTTTTGGAAGCTTGGCAACCCCTTTCAATGAAAGTGATTTTCGCCAGTCTCTGCTTAGGGCTACATCAACAGCAAACAAACCATAGAGATAGAACTTGAAACTGCTTTATTGTGTCAAGTTTCAAAGAGCTAGCACAAACCGTGTTTGATTTAGAGTTCCACATACATGTATCCCTATAGGAGAAAACAGATTGAAACCTAAAAATGAAAACGGTTACTGCAAACGAACGGTTTAACCTAAAAGAACGAAATTTGGTGAGCCAAGTGGTTTTGGTGTACTGATCATTACCTGAAAGAATCATCAAGATTGGGTGAAAAAATGTTTGCTGAGATTTCAGGAAACTCCTAGTTTTTTGGAAGCTTGGCAACCCCTTTCCATGAAAGTGATTTTCGCCAGTCTCTGCTTAGGGCTACATCAACAGCATACAAACCATAGAGATAGAACTTGAAACTGCTTTCTTGTGTCAAGTTTCAAAGAGCTGGCACAAACCGTGTTTGATTTAGTTTCCAAATACATGTATCTCTATAGGAGAAAACAGAGTGAAACCTAAAAATGAAAACGGTTACTGCAAACGAACGGTTTAACCTAGAAGAACGAAATTTGGTGAGCCAAGTGGTTTTGGTGTACTGATCATTACCTGAAAGAATCATCAAGATTGGGTGAAAAAATGTTTGCTGAGATTTCAGGCAACTCGTAGTTTTTTGGAACCTTGGCAACCCCTTTCCATGAAAGTGATTTTCGCCAGTCTCTGCTTAGGGCTACATCAACAGCAAACACACCGTAGAGATAGAACTTGAAACTGCTTTATTGTGTCAAGTTTCAAAGGGCTAGCACAAACTGTGTTTGATTTAGAGTTCCAAATACATGTATCCCTATGGGAGAAAACAGAGTGAAACCTAAAAATGAAAACGATTACTGCAAACGAACGGTTTAACCTAGAAGAACGAAAATTGGTGAGCCAAGTGGTTTTGGTGTACTGATCATTACCTGAAAGAATCATCAAGATTGGGTGAAAAAATGTTTGCTGAGATCAGAGGCAACTCGTAGTTTTTTGGAAGCTTGGCAACCCCTTTCAATGAAAGTGATTTTCGCCAGTCTCTGCTTAGGGCTACATCAACAGCAAACAAACCATAGAGATAGAACTTGGAACTGTTTTATTTTTTCAAATTACAAAGGGCTAGCACAAACCGTGTTTGATTTCGAGTTCCAAATACATGTATCCCTATATTAGAAAAGAGAGTGAAACGTAAAAATGAAAACGGTTACTCCAAACGAACGGTTTAACCTAGAAGAACGAAATTTGGTGAGCCAAGTGGTTTTGGTGTACTGATCATTACCTGAAAAGATCATCAAGATTGGCTGAAATAATGTTTGCTGAGATTCAGGCAACTCGTAGTTTTTTGGAAGCTTGGCAACCCCTTTGCATGAAAGTGATTTTCGCCAGTCTCTGCTTCAGGATACATCAACAGCAAACAAACGATAGAGATAGAACTTGAACCTGCTTTATTGTGTCAAGTTTCAAAGGGCTAGCGCAAACCGTGTTTGATTTAGAGTTCCAAATACATGTATTCCTATAGGAGAAAACAGATTGAAACCTAAAAATGAAAACGGTTACTGCAATCAAACGGTTTAAGCTAGAAGAACGAAATTTGGTGAGCCAAGTGGTTTTGGTGTACTGATCATTACCTGAAAGAATCATCAAGATTGGGTAAAAAAATGTTTGCTGAGATTTCAGGCAACTCGTAGTTTTTTGGAAGCTTGGCAACCCCTTTCCATGAAAGTGATTTTCGCCAGACTCTGCTTAGGGCTACATCAACAGCAAAAAAATCATAGAGATAGAACTTGAAACTGATTTATTGTGTCAAGTTTCAAACAGCTAGCACAAACCGTGTTTGATTTAGAGTTCCAAATACATGTATCCCTATAGGAGAAAACAGAGTGAAACCTAAAAATGAAAACGGTTACTGCAAACGAACGGTTTAACCTAGAAGAACGAAATTTGGTGAGCCAAGTGGTTTTGGTGTACTGATCATTACCTGAAAGAATCATCAAGATTGGGTGAAATAATGTTTGCTGAGATTTCAGGCAACACGTAGTTTTTTGGAAGCTTGGCAACCCCTTTACATGAAAGTGATTTTCGCCAGTCTCTGCTTAGGGTACATCAACAGCAAACAAACCATAGAGATAGAACTTTAAACTGCTTTCTTGTGTCAAGTTTCAAAGAGCTAGCACAAACCGTGTTTGATTTAGAGTTCCAAATACATGTATCCCTATAGGAGAAAACAGAGTGAAACCTATAAATGAAAACAGTCACTGCAAACAAACTGTTTAACCTAGAAGAACGAAATTTGGTGAGCCAAGTGGTTTTGGTGTACTGATCATTACCTGAAAGAATCATCAAGATTGGGTGAAAAAATGTTTGCTGAGATTTCAGGCAACTCGTAATTTTTTGGAAGCTTGGCAACCCCTTTCCATGAAAGTGATTTTCGCCAGTCTCTGCTTAGGGCTACATCAACAGCAAACAAACCATAGAGATAGAACTTGTAACTGCTTTATTGTGTCAAGTTTCAAAGAGCTAGCACAAACCGTGTTTGATTTACAGTTCCAAATACATGTATCCCTATAGGAGAAAACAGAGTGAAACCTAAAAATGAATACGGTTACAGGAAACGAGCGGTTTAACCTAGAAGAACGAAATTTGGTGAGCCAAGTGGTTTTGGTGTACTGATCATTACCTGAAAGAATCATCAATTTTTGGTGTAGAAATGTTTGCTGAGATTTCAGGCAACTCGTAGTTTTTTGGAAGCTTGGCAACCCCTTTCCATGAAAGTGATTTTCGCCAGTCTCTACTTGGGCTACATCAACAGCAAACAAACCATAGAGATAGAACTTGAAACTGATTTCTTGTGTCAAGTTTCAAAGAGCTAGCAAAAACCGTGTTTGATTTACAGTTCCAAATACATGTATCCCTATAGGAGAAAACAGAGTGAAACCTAAAAATGAAAACGGTTACTGCAAATGAACGGTTTAACCTAGAAGAACGAAATTTGGTGAGCCAAGTGGTTTTGGTGTACTGATCATTACCTGAAAGAATCATCAAGATTGGGTGAAAAAATGTTTGCTGAGATTTCAGGCAACTTGTAGTTTTTTGGATGCTTGGCAACCCCTTTCCATGAAAGTGATTTAGCCAGTCTCTGCTTAGGGCTACATCAACAGCAAACAAACCATAGATATAGAACTTGAAACTGCTTTATTGTGTCAAGTTTCAAAGGGCTAGCACAAACAGTGTTTAATTTAGAGTTCCAAATACATGTATCCCTATTGGAGAAAACAGAGTGAAACCTAAAAATAAAAACGGTTACTGCAAACGAACAGTGTAACCTAGAACAACGAAATTTGGTGAGCCAAGTGGTTTTGGTGTACTGATCATTACCTGAAAGAATCATCAAGATTGGGTGAAAAAATGTTTGCTGAGATTTCAGGCAACTCATAGTTTTTTGGAAGCTTGGCAACCCCTTTCCATGAAAGTGATTTTCGCCAGTCTCTGCTTAGGGCTACATCAACAGCAAACACACCATAGAGATAGAACTTGAAACTGCTTTATTGTGTCAAGTTTCACAGAGCTAGCACAAACCGTGTTTGATTTAGAGTTTCAAATACATGTATCCCTATAGGAGAAAACAGAGTGAAACCTAAAAATAAAAACGGTTACTGCAAACGAACGGTTTAACCTAGAAGAACGAAATTTGGTGAGCCAAGTGGTTTTGGTGTAGTGATCATTACCTGAAAGAATCATCAAGATTGGGTGAAAAAATGTTTGCTGAGATTTCAGGCAACTCGTAGTTTTTTGGATGCTTGGCAACCCCTTTCAATGAAAGTGATTTTCGCCAGTCTCTTCTTAGGGCTACATCAACAGCAAACAAATCATAGAGATAGAACTTGAAACTGCTTTATTGTGGCAAGTTTCAAAGAGCTAGCACAAACTTGTTTGATTTAGAGTTCCAAATACATTTATCTGTATAGGAGAAAACAGAGTGAAAGCTGAAAATGAAAACGGTTACTGCAAACCAACGGTTTAACCTAGAAGAACGAAATTTGGTGAGCCAAGTGGTTATGGTGTACTGACAATTACCTGAAAGAATCATCAAGATTGGGTGAAAAAATGTTTGCTGAGATTTCAGGCAACTCGTAGTTTTTTGGAAGCTTGGCAACCCCTATCAATGAAAGTGATTTTCGCCAGTCTCTGCTTAGGGGTACATCAACAGCAAAGAAACCATAGAGAGAGAAAGTGAAACTGCTTTATTGTGGCAAGTTTCAAAGAGCTAGCACAAACCGTGTTTGATTTAGAGTTCCAAATACATTTATCCCTATAGAAGAAAACAGAGTGAAACCTAAAAATAAAAACGGTTACTGAAAACGAACGGTTTAACCTAGAAGAACGAAATTTGGTGAGCCAAGTGGTTTTGGTGTACTGATCATTACCTGAAAGAATCATAAAGATTGGGTGAAAAAATGTTTGCTTAGATTACAGGAAACTCGTAGTTTTTTGGAAGCTTGGCAACCCCTTTCCATGAAAGTGATTTTCGCCAGTCTCTGCTTAGGGCTACATCAACAGCAAACAAACCATAATGATAGAACTTGAAACTACTTTATTGTGGTAAGTTTCAAAGGGCTAGCACAAACCGTGTTTGATTTAGAGTTCCAAATACATGTATCCCTATAGAAGAAAACAGAGTGAAACCTAAAAATGAAAACGGTTACTGCAAAGGAAGGGTTTAACCTAGAAGAACGAAATTTGGTGAGCCAAGTGGTTTTGGTGTACTGATCTTGACCTGAAAGAATCATCAAGATTGGGTGAAAAAATGTTTCCTGAGATTTCAGGAAACTCGTAGTTTTTTGGATCTTGGCAACCCCTTTCCATGAAAGTGATTTTCGCCAGTCTCTGATTAGGGCTACAGCAACAGCAAACAAACCATAGAGATAGAACTTGAAACTACTTTATTGTGGCAAGTTTCAAAGGGCTAGCACAAACCGTGTTTGATTTAGAGTTCCAAATACATGTATCCCTATAAGAGAAAACAGAGTGAAACCTAAAAATGAAAACGGTTACAGGAAACGAACGGTTTAACCTAGAAGAACGAAATTTGGTGAGCCAAGTGGTTTTGGTGTACTGATCATTACCTGAAAGAATCATCAATTTTGGGTGAAGAAATGTTTGCTGAGATTTCAGGCAACTCGTAGTTTTTTGGAAGCTTGGCAACCCCTTTCCATGAAAGTGATTTTCGCCAGTTTCTGCTTAGGGCTACATCAACAGCAAACAAAACATAGAGATAGAACTTGAAACAGCTTTATTTTGTCAAGTTTCAAAAATCTAGCACCAACCGTGTTTGATTTAGAGTTTCAAATACATGTATGCCTATAGGAGAAAACAAAATGAAACCTAAAAATGAAAACGGTTACTGCAAACGAACGATTTAACCTAGAAGAACGAAATTTGGTGAGCCAAGTGGTTTTGGTGTACTGATCATTACCTGATAGAATCATAAAGATTGGGTGAAAAAATGTTTGCTGAGATTACAGGAAACTCTTAGTTTTTTGGAAGCTTGGCTACCCCTTTCCATGAAAGTGATTTTCGCCAGTCTCTGCTTAGGGCTACATCAACAGCAAACAAACCATAGAGATAGAACTTTAAACTACTTTATTGTGGTAAGTTTCAAAGGGCTAGCACAAACCGTGTTTTATTTAGAGTTCCAAATACATGTATCTCTATAGGAGAAAACAGAGTGAAACCTATAAATGAAAACAGTTACTGCAAACGAACTGTTTAACCTAGAAGAACGAAATTTGGTGAGCCAAGTGGTTTTGGTGTACTGATCATTACCTGAAAGAATCATCAAGATTGGGTGAAAAAATGTTTGCTGAGATTTCAGGCAACTCGTAATTTTTTGGAAGCTTGGCAACCCCTTTCCATGAAAGTGATTTTCGCCAGTCTCTGCTTAGGGCTACATCAACAGCAAACAAACCATAGAGATAGAACTTGTAACTGCTTTATTGTGTCAAGTTTCAAAGAGCTAGCAAAACCGTGTTTGATTTAGAGTTCCAAATACATGTATCCCTATAGGAGAAAACAGAGTGAAACCTAAAAATGAAAACGGTTACAGGAAACGAACGGTTTAACCTAGAAGAACGAAATTTGGTGAGCCAAGTGGTTTTGGTGTACTGATCATTACCTGAAAGAATCATCAATTTTTGGTGTAGAAATGTTTTCTGAGATTTCAGGCAACTCGTAGTTTTTTGGAAGCTTGGCAACCCCTTTCCATGAAAGTGATTTTCGCCAGTTTCTGCTTAGGGCTACATCAACAGCAAACAAAATATAGAGATAGAACTTGAAACAGCTTTATTGTGTCAAGTTTCAAAAATCTAGCACCAACCGTGTTCCATTTAGAGTTTCAAATACATGTATGCCTATAGGAGAAAACAGAGTGAAACCTAAAAATGAAAACGGTTACTGCAAACGAACTCTTTAACCTAGAAGAACGAAATTTGGTGAGCCAAGTGGTTTTGGTGTACTGATCATTACCTGAAAGAATCATCAAGATTGGGTGAAAAAATGTTTGCTGAGATTTCAGGCAACTCGTAGTTTTTTGGAAGCTTGGCAACCCCTTTCCATGAAAATGATTTTCGCCAGTCTCTGCTTAGGACTACATCAACAGCAAACAAACCGTAGAGATAGAGCTTGAAACTGCTTTATTGTGTCAAGTTTCAAAGGGCTAGCACAAATCGTGTTTGATTTAGAGTTCCAAATACATGTATCCGTATAGGAGAAAACAGAGTGAAACCTAAAAATGAAAACGGTTACTGCAAACGAACGGTTTATCCTAGAAGAACGAAATTTGGTGAGCCAAGTGGTTTTGGTGTACTGATCATTACCTGAAAGAATCATCAATATTGGGTGAAAAAATGTTTGCTGAGATTTCAGGCAACTCGTAGTTTTTTTTAAGCTTGGCAACCCCTTTCCATGAAAGTGATTTTCGCCAGTCTCTACTTGGGCTACATCAACAGCAAACAAACCATAGAGATAGAACTTGAAACTGATTTCTTGTGTCAAGTTTCAAAGAGCTAGCAAAAACCGTGTTTGATTTACAATTCCAAATACATGTATCCCTATAGGAGAAAACAGAGTGAAACCTAAAAATGAAAACGGTTACTGCAAACGAACGGTTTAACCTAGAAGAACGAAATTTGGTGAGCCAAGTGGTTTTGGTGTACTGATCATTACCTGAAAGAATCACCAAGATTGGATCAAAAAATGTTTGCTGAGATTTCAGTCCACTCGTAGTTTTATGGAAGCTTGGCAACCCTTTTCCAGGAAAGTGATTTTCGCCAGTCTCTGCTTAAGGCTACATCAACAGCAAAAAAACCATAGAGATAGAACTTGAAACATCTTTATTGTGTCAAGGTTCAAAGAGCTAGCCAAACCGTGTTTTATTTAGAGTTCCAAATACATGTATCCCTATAGGAGAAAACAGAGTGAAACGTAAAAATGAAAACGGTAGCTGCAAACGAACGGTTTAACCTAGAAGAACGAAATTTGGGGAGCCAATTGGTTTTGGTGTACTGATCATTAACTGAAAGAATCATCTAGATTGAAAGAAAAAATGTTTGCTGAGATTTCAGGCAACTCGTAGTTTTTTGGAAGCTTGGCAACCCCTTTCCATGAAAGTGATTTTCGCCAGTCTCTGCTTAGGGCTACATCAACAGCAAAAAAACCATAGAGATAGAACTTGAAACTGCTTTCTTGTGTCAAGTTTCAAAAGCTAGCACAAACTGTGTTTGATTTAGAGTTCCAAATAAATGTATCCATATAGGAGAAAACAGAGTGAAACCTAAAAATGAAAACGGTTACTGCAATCGAACAGTTTAACCTAGAAGAACGAAATTTGGTGAGCCAAGTGGTTTTGGTGTACTGATTATTACCTGAAAGAATCATCAAGATTAGGTGAAAAAATGTTTGCTGAGATTTCAGGCAACTCGTAGTTTTTTGGAAGCTTGGCAACCCCTTTCCATGAAAGTGATTTTCGCCAGTCTCTGCTTAGGGCTACATCAACAGCAAACAAACCATAGAGATAGAACTTGAAACTGCTATATTATGTCAAGTTTCAAAGAGGTAGCACAAACCGTGTTTGATTTAGAGTTCCAAATACATGTATCCCTACAGGAGAAAACAGAGTGAAACCTAAAAATGAAAACGGTTACTGCAAACGAACGGTTTAACCTAGAAGAACGAAATTTGGTGAGCCAAGTGGTTTTGGTGTACTGATCATTACCTGAAAGAATCATCAAGATTGGGTGAAAAAATGTTTGCTGAGATTTCAGGCAACTCGTAGTTTTTTGGAAGCTTGGCAACCCCTTACCATGAAAGTGATTTTCACCAGTCTCTGCTTAGGGCTACATCAACAGCAAACAAACCATAGAGATAGAACTTGAAACATCTTTATTGTGTCAAGGTTCAAAGATCTAGCACAATCCGTGTTTGATTTAGAGTTCCAAATACATGTATCCCTATAGGAGAAAATAGAGTGATATGTAAAAATGAAAACGGTTACTGCAAACAAACGGTTTAACCTAGAAGAACGAAATGTGGTGAGCCAAGTGGTTTTGGTATACTGATCATTACCTGAAAGAATCATCAAGATTGGGTGAAAAAATATTTGCTGAGATTTCAGGCAACTCGTAGTTTTTTGGAAGCTTGGCAACCCCTTACCATGAAAGTGATTTTCGCCAGTCTCTGCTTAGGGCTACATCAACAGCAAACAAACCATAGAGATAGAACTTGAAACTGCTTTCTTGTGTCAAGTTTGAAGAGCTAGCACAAACCGTGTTTGATTTAGAGTTCCAAATACATGTATTCCTATAGGAGAAAACAGAGTGAAACCTAAAAATGAAAACGGTTACTGCAAACGAACGGTTTAACCTAGAAGAACGAAATGTGGTGAGCCAAGTGGTTTTGGTGTACTGATCATTACCTGAAAGAATCATCAAGATTGGGTGAAAAAATGTTTGCTGAGATTTCAGGCAACTCGTAGTTTTTTGGAAGCTTGGCAACCCCTTTCCATGAAAGTGATTTTCGCCAGTCTCTGCTTAGGGCTACATCAACAGCAAACAAAAAAATATACATAGAACATGAAACTGCTTTCTTATGTCAAGTTTCAAAAAGCTAGCAAAAACCGTGTTTTATTTAGAGTTCCAAATACATGTATCCCTATAGGAGAAAACAGAGTGAAACCTAAAAATGAAAACGGTTACTGCAAACGAACGGTTTAACCTAGAAGAACAAAATTTGGTGAGCCAAGTGATTTTGGTGTACTGATCATTACCAGAAAGAATCATCAAGATTGGGTGAAAAAATGTTTGCTAAGATTTCAGGCAACTCGTAGTTTTGTGGAAGCATGGCAACTCATTTCCATGAAAGTGATGTTCGCCAGTCTCTGCTTAGGGCTACATCAACAGCAAAAATCCATAGAGATAGAACTTAAAACATCTTTATTGTGTCAAGGTTCAAAGAGCTAGCACAAACCGTGTTTGATTTAGAGTTCCAAATACATGTATCCCTATAGTAGAAAACAGAGTGAAACGTAAAAATGAAAACGATACCTGCAAACGAACGGTTTAACCTAGAAGAACGAAATTTGGTGAGCCAATTGGTTTTGGTGTACTGATCATTACCTGAAAGAATCATCAAGATTGAAAGAAAAAATGTTTGCTGAGATTTCAGGCAACTTGTAGTTTTTTGGAAGCTTGGCAACCCCTTTCCATGAAAGTGATTTTCGCCAGTCTCTGCTTAGGGCTACATCAACAGCAAACAAACCATAGAGATAGAACTTGAAACTGCTTTATTGTGTCAAGTTTGAAGAGCTAGCACAAACCGTGTTTGATTTAGAGTTCCAAATACATGTATTCCTATAGGAGAAAACAGAGTTAAACCTAAAAATGAAAACGGTTACTGCAAACGAACGGTTTAACCTGAAGAACGAAATTTGGGAGCCAAGTGGTTTTGGTGTACTGATCATTACCTGAAAGAATCATCAAGATTGGGTGAAAAAATGTTTGCTGTGATTTCAGGCAACTCGTAGTTTTTTGGAAGCTTCGCAACCCCTTTCCATGAAAGTGATTTTCGCCAGTCTCTGCTTAGGGCTACATCAACAGCAAACAAACCATAGAGATAGAACTTGAAACTGCTTTATTGTGTCAAGTTTCAAAGAGCTAGCACAAACCGTGTTTGATTTAGAGTTCCAAATACATCTATCCCTATAGGAGAAAACAGAGTGAAACCTAAAAATGAAAACGGTTACTGCAAACGAACGGTTTAACCTAGAAGAACGAAATTTGGTGAGCCAAGTGGTTTTGGTGGACTGATCATTACCTGAAAGAATCATCAAGATTGGGTGAAAAAATGTTTGCTGAGATTTCAGGCAACTCGTAGTTTTTTGGAAGCTTGGCAACTCCTTTCCATGAAAGTGATTTTCGCCAGTCTCTGCTTAGGGATACATCAACAGAAAACAAACCATAGAGATAGAACTTGAAACATCTTTATTGTGTCAAGGTTCAAAGAACTAGCACAAACCGTGTTTGATTTAGAGTTCCAAATACATGTATCCCTATAGGAGAAAACAGAGTGATACGTAAAAATGAAAACGGTTACTACAAACGAATGGTTTAACCTAGAAGAACGAAATGTGGTGAGCCAAGTGGTTTTGGTGTACTGATCATTCCCTGAAAGAATCATCAAGATTGGGTGAAAAAATATTTGCTATGATTTCAGGAAACTCGTAGTTTTTTTGAAGCTTGGCAACCCCTTTCCATGAAAGTGATTTTCGCCAGTCTCTGCTTAGGGCTACATCAACAGCAAACAAACCATAGAGATAGAACTTGAAAGTGCTTTCTTCTGTCAAGTTTGAAGAGCTAGCACAAACCGTGTTTGATTTAGAGTTTCAAATACATGTATTCCTATACGAGAAAACAGAGTTAAACCTAAAAATGAAAACGGTTACTGCAAACGAACGGTTTAACCTAGAAGAACGAAATTTGGGAGCCAAGTGGTTTTGGTGTACTGATCATTACCTGAAAGAATCATCAAGATTGGGTGAAAAAATATTTGCTGAGATTTCAGGCAACTCGTAGTTTTTTGGAAGCTTGGCAACCCCTTTCCATGAAAGTGATTTTCGCCAGTCTCTGCTTAGGGCTACATCAACAGCAAACAAAAAAATATACATAGAACATGAAACTGCTTTCTTATGTCAAGTTTCAAACAGCTAGCAAAAACCGTGTTTTATTTAGAGTTCCAAATACATGTATCCCTATAGGAGAAAACAGAGTGAAACCTAAAAATGAAAACGGTTACTGCAAACGAACGGTTTAACCTAGAAGAACAAAATTTGGTGAGCCAAGTGATTTTGGTGTACTGATCATTACCAGAAAGAATCATCAAGATTGGGTGAAAAAATGTTTGCTAAGATTTCAGGCAACTCGTAGTTTTGTGGAAGCATGGAAACTCCTTTCCATGGAAAGTGATGTTCGCCAGTCTCTGCTTAGGGCTACATCAACAGCAAAAAAACCATAGAGATAGAACTTAAAACATCTTTATTGTGTCAAGGTTCAAAGAGATAGCACAAACCGTGTTTGATTTAGAGTTCCAAATACATGTATCCCTATAGTAGAAAACAGAGTGAAACGTAAAAATGAAAACGGTACCTGCAAACGAACGGTTTAACCTAGAAGAACGAAATTTGGTGAGCCAATTGGTTTTGGTGTACTGATCATTATCTGAAAGAATCATCAAGATTGAAAGAAAAAATGTTTTCTGAGATTTCAGGCAACTTGTAGTTTTTTGGAAGCTTGGCAACCCCTTTCCATGAAAGTGATTTTCGTCAGCCAGTCTCTGCTTAGGGCTACGTCAACAGCAAACAAACCATAGAGATAGAACTTGAAACTGCTTTATTGTGTCAAGTTTCAAAGACCTTGCACAAACCGTGTTTGATTTAGAGTTCCAAATACATGTATCCCTATAGGAGAAAAGAGAGTGAAACCTAAAAATGAAAACGGTTACTGCAAACGAACGGTTTAACCTAGAAGAACGAAATTTGGTGAGCCAAGTGGTTTTGGTGTACTGATTATTACCTGAAGGAATCATCAAGATTGGGTGAAAAAATGTTGCTGAGATTTCAGGCAACTTGTAGTTTTTTGGAAGCTTGGCAACCCCTTTCCATAAAAGTGATTTTCGCCAGTTTCTGCTTAGGGCTACATCAACAGCAAACAAACCATAGAGATAGAACTTGAAACTGCTATATTATGTCAAGTTTCAAAGAGGTAGCACAAACCGTGTTTGATTTAGAGTTCCAAATACATGTATCCCTAAAGGAGAAAACAGAGTGAAACCTAAAAATGAAAACGGTTACTGCAAACGAACGGTTTAACCTAGAAGAACGAAATTTGGTGAGCCAAGTGGTTTTGGTGTACTGATCATTACCTGAAAGAATCATCAAGATTGGGTGAAAAAATGTTTGCTGAGATTTCAGGCAACTCGTAGTTTTTTGGAAGCTTGGCAAATCCTTTCCATGAAAGTGATTTTCGCCAACTCTGCTTAGGGCTACATCAACAGCAAACAAACCATAGAGATAGAACTTGAAACATCTTTATTGTGTCAAGGTTCAAAGAGCTAGCCAAACCGTGTTTGATTTAGAGTTCCAAATACATGTATCCCTATAGGAGAAAACAGAGTGAAACGTAAAATGAAAACGGTACCTGCAAACGAACGGTTTAACCTAGAAGAACGAAATTTGGTGAGCCAATTGGTTTTGGTGTACTGATCATTACCTGAAAGAATCATCAAGATTGAAAGAAAAAATGTTTGCTGAGATTTCAGGCAACTCGTAGTTTTTTGGAAGCTTGGCAACCCTTTCCATGAAAGTGATTTTCGCCAGTCTCTGCTTAGGGCTACATCAACAGACAAACAAACCATAGAGATAGAACTTGAAACTGCTTTAATTGTGTCAAGGTTCAAAAAGCTAGCACAAAATGTGTTTGATTTAGAGTTCCAAATACATGTATTCCCTATAGGAGAAAACAGAATGAAACCTAAAAATGAAAACGGTTACTGCAATCGAACAGTTTAACCTAGAAGAACGAAATGTGGTGAGCCAAGTGTTTTGTGTACTGATCATTACCTGAAAGAATCATCAAGATTGGGTGAAAAAATGTTTGCTGAGATTTCAGGCAACTCGTAGTTTTTTGGAAGCTTGGCAACCCCTTTCCAATGAAGTGATTTTCGCCAGTCTCTGCTTAGGGCTACATCAACAGCAAACAAACCATAGAGATAAAACTTGAAACTGCTTTATTGTGTCAAGGTTCAAAGAGCTAGCACAAAATGTGTTTGATTTAGAGTTCCAAATACATGTATCCACTATAGGAGAAACAGAGTGAAACTAAAAATGAAAACGGTTACTGCAAACGAACGGTTTAACCTAGAAGAACGAAATTTGGTGAGCCAAGTGGTTTTGGTGTACTGATCATTACCTGAAAGAATCATCAAGATTGGGTGAAAAAATGTTTGCTAAGATTCAGGCAACTCGTAGTTTTTTGGAAGCTTGGCAACCCCTTTCCATTAAAGTAATTTTCGCCAGTCTCTGCTTAAAGCTACATCAACAGCAAACAAACCATAGAGATAGAACTTGAAACTGCTTTATTGTGTCAAGTTTCAAAGAGCTAGCACAAACCGTGTTTGATTTAGAGTTCCAAATACATGTATCCCTATAGGAGAAAACAGAGTGAAACCTAAAAATGAAAACTGTTACTGCAAACGAACGGTTTAACCTAGAAGAACGAAATTTGGTGAGCCAAGTGGTTTTGGAGTACTGACTATTACCTGAAAGAATCATCAAGATTGGTTGAAAAAATTTTTGCTGAGTTTTCCAGGCAACTCGTAGTTTTTTGGAAGCTGGGCAACCCCTTTCCATGAAAGTTATTTTCGCCAGTCTCTGCTTAGGGCTACATCAACAGCAAACGAAGCATAGAGATAGAACTTGAAACTGCTTTTGTGTCAAGTTTCAAAGACCTAGCACAAACCGTGTTTGATTTAGAGTTCCAAATACATGTATCCCTATAGGAGAAAACAGAGTGAAACCTAAAAATGAAAACGGTTACTGCAAACGAACGGTTTAACCTAGAAGAACAAAATTTGGTGAGCCAAGTGGTTTTGGTGTACTGATCATTACCAGAAAGAATCATCAAGATTGGGTGAAAAAATGTTTGCTAAGATTTCAGGCAACTCGTAGTTTTGTGGAAGCATGGCAACTCCTTTCCATGAAAGTGATGTTCGCCAGTCTCTGCTTAGGGCTACATCAACAGCAAAAAAACCATAGAGATAGAACTTGAAACATCTTTATTGTGTCAAGGTTCAAAGAGCTAGCCAAACCGTGTTTTATTTAGAGTTCCAAATACATGTATCCCTATAGGAGAAAACAGAGTGAAACGTAAAAATGAAAACGGTAGCTGCAAACGAACGGTTTAACCTAGAAGAACGAAATTTGGGGAGCCAATTGGTTTTGGTGTACTGATCATTAACTGAAAGAATCATCAAGATTGAAAGAAAAAATGTTTGCTGAGATTTCAGGCAACTCGTAGTTTTTTGGAAGCTTGGCAACCCCTTTCCATGAAAGTGATTTTCGCCAGTCTCTGCTTAGGGCTACATCAACAGCAAACAAACCATAGAGATAGAACTTGAAACTGCCTTTCTTGTGTCAAGTTTCAAAAGCTAGCCCAAACTGTGTTTGATTTAGAGTTCCAAATACATGTATCCATATAGGAGAAAACAGAGTGAAACCTAAAAATGAAAACGGTTACTGCAATCGAACAGTTTAACCTAGAAGAACGAAATTTGGTGAGCCAAGTGGTTTTGGTGTACTGATTATTACCTGAAAGAATCATCAAGATTAGGTGAAAAAATGTTTGCTGAGATTTCAGGCAACTCGTAGTTTTTTAGAAGCTTGCAACCCCTTTCCATGAAAGTGATTTTCGCCAGTCTCTGCTTAGGGCTACATCAACAGAAAACAAACCATAGAGATAGAACTTGAAACTGCTATATTATGTCAAGTTTCAAAGAGGTAGCACAAACCGTGTTTGATTTAGAGTTCCAAATACATGTATCCCTACAGGAGAAAACAGAGTGAAACCTAAAAATGAAAACGGTTACTGCAAACGAACGGTTTAACCTAGAAGAACGAAATTTGGTGAGCCAAGTGGTTTTCGTGTACTGATCATTACCTGAAAGAATCATCAAGATTGGGTGAAAAAATATTTGCTGAGATTTCAGGCAACTCGTAGTTTTTTTGAAGCTTGGCAACCCCTTACCATGAAAGTGATTTTCTGCCAGTCTCTGCTTAGGGCTACATCACAGCAAACAAACCATAGAGATAGAACTTGAAACATCTTTATTGTGTCAAGGTTCAAAGATCTAGCACAATCCGTGTTTGATTTAGAGTTCCAAATACATGTATCCCTATAGGAGAAAATAGAGTGATATGTAAAAATGAAAACGGTTACTGCAAACAAACGGTTTAACCTAGAAGAACGAAATGTGGTGAGCCAAGTGGTTTTGTATACTGATCATTACCTGAAAGAATCATCAAGATTGGGTGAAAAAATATTTGCTGAGATTTCAGGCAACTCGTAGTTTTTTGGAAGCTTGGCAACCTTTTACCATGAAAGTGATTTTCGCCAGTCTCTGCTTAGGGCTACATCAACAGCAAACAAACCATAGAGATAGAACTTGAAACTGCTTTCTTGTGTCAAGTTTGAAGAGCTAGCACAAACCGTGTTTGATTTAGAGTTCCAAATACATGTATTCCTATAGGAGAAAACAGAGTGAAACCTAAAAATGAAAACGGTTACTGCAAACGAACGGTTTAACCTAGAAGAACGAAATGTGGTGAGCCAAGTGGTTTTGGTGTACTGATCATTACCTGAAAGAATCATCAAGATTGGGTGAAAAAATGTTTGCTGAGATTTCAGGCAACTCGTAGTTTTTTGGAAGCTTGGCAACCCCTTTCCATGAAAGTGATTTTCGCCAGTCTCTGCTTAGGGCTACATCAACAGCAAACAAAAAAATATACATAGAACATGAAACTGCTTTCTTATGTCAAGTTTCAAAAGCTAGCAAAAACCGTGTTTTATTTAGAGTTCCAAATACATGTATCCCTATAGGAGAAACAGAGTGAAACCTAAAAATGAAAAACGGTTACTGCAAACGAACGGTTTAACCTAGAAGAACAAAATTTGGTGAGCCAAGTGATTTTGGTGTACTGATCATTACCAGAAAGAATCATCAAGATTGGGTGAAAAAATGTTTGCTAAGATTTCAGGCAACTCGTAGTTTTGTGGAAGCATGGCAACTCATTTCCATGAAAGTGATGTTCGCCAGTCTCTGCTTAGGGCTACATCAACAGCAAAAATCCATAGAGATAGAACTTAAAACATCTTTATTGTGTCAAGGTTCAAAGAGCTAGCACAAACCGTGTTTGATTTAGAGTTCCAAATACATGTATCCCTATAGTAGAAAACAGAGTGAAACGTAAAAATGAAAACGGTACCTGCAAACGAAACGGTTTAACCTAGAAGAACGAAATTTGGTGAGCCAATTGGTTTTGGTGTACTGATCATTACCTGAAAGAATCATCAAGATTGAAAAGAAAAAATGTTGCTGAGATTTCAGGCAACTTGTAGTTTTTTGGAAGCTTGGCAACCCCTTTCCATGAAAGTGATTTTCGCCAGTCTCTGCTTAGGGCTACATCAACAGCAAACAAACCATAGAGATAGAACTTGAAACTGCTTTATTGTGTCAAGTTTGAAGAGCTAGCACAAACCGTGTTTGATTTAGAGTTCCAAATACATGTATTCCTATAGAGAAAACAGAGTTAAACCTAAAAATGAAAACGGTTACTGCAAACGAACGGTTTAACCTGAAGAACGAAATTTGGGAGCCAAGTGGTTTTGGTGTACTGTTCATTACCTGAAAGAATCATCAAGATTGGGTGAAAAAATGTTTGCTGTGATTTCAGGCAACTCGTAGTTTTTGGAAGCTTGGCAACCCCTTTCCATGAAAGTGATTTTCGCCAGTCTCTGCTTAGGGCTACCTCAACAGCAAACAAACCATAGAGATAGAACTTGAAACTGCTTTCCTGTGTCAAGTTTCAAAGAGCTAGCACAAACCGTGTTTGATTTAGAGTTCCAAATACATGTATCTTTATAGGAGAAAACAGAGTGAAACCTAAAAATGAAAACGGTTACTGCAAACGAACGGTTTAACCTAGAAGAATCAAATTTGGTGAGCCAAGTGGTTTTGGTGTACTGATCATTACCTGATAGAATCATCAAGATTGGGTGAAAAAATGTTTGCTGAGATTTCAGGCAACTCGTAGTTTTTTGGAAGCTTGGCAACCCCTTTCCATGAAAGTGATTTTCGCCAGTCTATTTTTAGGGCTACATCAACACCAAACATACCATAGAGATAGAACTTCCAACTGCTTTATTGTGTCAAGTTTCAAAGAGGTAGCACAAACCGTGTTTATTTAGAGTTCCAAATACATGTATCCCTATAGGAGAAAACAGAGTGAAACCTAAAAATGAAAACGGTTACGGCAAACGAACGGTTTAACCTACAAGAACGAAATTTGGTGAGCCAAGTGGTTTTGGTGTACTGATCATTACCTGATAGAATCATCAAGATTGGGTGAAAAAATGTTTCCTGAGATTTCAGGCAACTCGTAGTTTTTTGGAAGCTTGGAAACTCCTTTCCATGAAAGTGATTTTCGCCAGTCTCTGCTTAGGGCTACATCAACACCAAACAAACCATAGAGATAGAACTAGAAACTGCTTTATTGTGTCAAGGTTCAAAGAGCTAGCACAAACCGTGTTTGATTTAGAGTTCCAAATACATGTATTCCTATAGGAGAAAACAGAGTTAAACCTAAAAAATGAAAACGGTTACTGCAAACGAACGGTTTAACCTAGAAGAACGAAATTTGGGAGCCAAGAGGTTTTTGGTGTACTGATCATTACCTGATAGAATCATCAAGATTGGGTGAAAAAATGTTTGCTGAGATTTCAGGCAACTCTTAGTTTTTGGAAGCTTGGCAACCCTTTTCCATGAAAGTGATTTTCTCCAGTCTCTGCTTAGGGCTACATCAAGAGCAAACAAACCATAGACATAGAACATGAAACTGCTTTCTTATGTCAAGTTTCAAACAGCTAGCAAAAAGCGTGTTTTATTTGGAGTTCCAAATACATCTATCCCTATAGGAGAAAACAGAGTGAAACCTGAAAATGAAAACGGTTACTGCAAACGAACGGTTAAACCTAGAAGAACGAAATTTGGTGAGCCAAGTGGTTTTGGTGTACTGATCGTTAGCTGAAAGAATCATCAAGATTGGGTGAAAAAATATTTGCTGAGATTTCAGGCAACTCGTAGTTTTTTGGAAGCTTGGCAACTCCTTTCCATGAAAGTGATTTTCGCCAGACTCTGCTTAGGACTACATCAACAGCAAACAAACCATAGAGATAGAACTTGAAACATCTTTTATTGTGTCAAGGTTCAAAGAACTAGCACAAACCGTGTTTGATTTAGAGTTCCAAATACATGTATCCCTATAGGAGAAAACAGAGTGATACGTAAAAATGAAAACGGTTACTGCAAACGAACGGTTTAACCTAGAATAACGAAACTTGGTGAGCCAAGTGGTTTTGGTGTACTGATCATTACCTGATAGAATCATCAAGATTGGGTGAAAAAATGTTTGCTGAGATTTCCGGCAACTCGTAGTTTTTTGGAAGCTGGGCAACCCCTTTCCATGAAAGTGATTTTCGCCAGTCTCTGCTTAGGGCTACATCAACAGCAAACGAAGCATAGAGATAGAACTTCAAACTGATTTTGTGTCAAGGTTCAAAGAGCTAGCCAAACCGTGTTTTATTTAGAGTTCCAAATACATGTATCCCTATAGGAGAAAGCAGAGTGAAATGTAAAAATGAAAACGGTAGTTGCAAACGAACGTTTTAACCTAGAAGAACGAAATTTGGTGAGCCAATTGGTTTTGGTGTACTGATCATTATCTGAAATAATCATCAAGATTGAAAAAAAAAATGTTTGCTGAGATTTCAGGAAACTCGTAGTTTTTTGGAAGCTGGAAACCCCTTTCCATGAAAGTGATTTTCGCCAGTCTCTGCTTAGGGCTACATCAACAGCAAACAAACCATAGAGATAGAACTTGAAACTGCTTTATTGTGTCAAGGTTCAAAGAGCTAGCACAAACCGTGTTTGATTTAGAGTTCCAAATACATGTATCCCTATAGGAGAAAACAGAGTGAAACCTAAAAATGAAAACGGTTACTGCAAACGAACGGTTTAACCTAGAAGAACGAAATGTGGTGAGCCAAGTGGTTTTGGTGTACTGATCATTACCTGAAAGAATCATCAGGATTGGGTGAAAAAATATATGCTGAGATTACAGGAAACTCGTAGTTTTTTGGAAGCTTGGCAACCCCTTTCCATGAAAGTGAGTTTCGCCAGTCTCTGCTTAGGGCTACATCAACAGCAAACAAACCATAGAGTTAGAAATTGAAACTGCTTTCTTATGTCAAGTTTGAAGAGCTAGCACAAACCGTGTTTGATTTAGAGTTCCAAATACATGTATTCCTATAGGAGAAAACAGAGTTAAACCTAAAAATGAAAACGGTTACTGCAAACGAACAGTTTAACCTAGAAGAACGAAATTTGGGAGCCAAGTGGTTTTGGTGAACTGATCATTACCTGAAAGAATCATCAAGATTGGGTGAAAAAATGTTTGCTGAGTTTTCAGGCAACTCGTAGTTTTTTGGAAGCTTGGCAACCCCTTTCCATGAAAGTGATTTTCGCCAGTCTCTGCTTAGGGCTACATCAACAGCAAACGAAGCATAGAGATAGAACTGGAAACTGCTATTGTGTCAAGTTTCAAAGACCTAGCACAAACCGTGTTTGATTTAGAGTTCCAAATACATGTATCCCTATAGGAGAAAACAGAGTGAAACCTAAAAATGAAAACGGTTACTGCAAATGAACGGTTTAACCTAGAAGAACAAAATTTGGTGAGCCAAGTGGTTTTGGTGTACTGATCATTACCAGAAAGAATCATCAAGATTGGGTGAAAAAATGTTTGCTATGATTTCAGGCAACTCGTAGTTTTGTGGAAGCATGGCAACTCCTTTCCATGAAAGTGATGTTCACCAGTCTCTGCTTAGGGCTACATCAACAGCAAAAAAACCATAGAGATAGAACTTGAAACATCTTTATTGTGTCAAGGTTCAAAGAGCTAGCCAAACCGTGTTTTATTTAGAGTTCCAAATACATGTATCCCTATAGGAGAAAACAGAGTGAAACGTAAAAATGAAAACGGTAGCTGCAAACGAACGGTTTAACCTAGAAGAACGAAATTTGGGGAGCCAATTGGTTTTGGTGTACTGATCATTAACTGAAAGAATCATCAAGATTGAAAGAAAAAATGTTTGCTGAGATTTCAGGCAACTCGTAGTTTTTTGGAAGCTTGGCAACCCCTTTCCATGAAAGTGATTTTCGCCAGTCTCTGCTTAGGGCTACATCAACAGCAAACAAACCATAGAGATATAACTTGAAACTGCTATATTATGTCAAGTTTCAAAAAGGTAGCACAAACCGTGTTTGATTTAGAGTTCCAAATACATGTATCCATATAGGAGAAAACAGAGTGAAACCTAAAAATGAAAACGGTTACGGCAAACGAACGGTTTAACCTACAAGAACGAAATTTGGTGAGCCAAGTGGTTTTGGTGTACTGATCATTACCTGAAAGAATCATCAAGATTGGGTGAAAAAATGTTTGCTGAGATTTCAGGCAACTCGTAGTTTTTTGGAAGCTTGGCAACTCCTTTCCATGAAAGTGATTTTCGCCAGTCTCTGCTTAGGGCTACATCAACAGCAAACAAACCATAGAGATAGAACTTGAAACTGCTTTCTTGTGTCAAGTTTGAAGAGCTAGCACAAACCGTGTTTGATTTAGAGTTCCAAATATATGTATCCCTATAGGAGAAAACAGAATGAAACCTAAAAATGAAAACGGTTACTGCAAACGAACGGTTTAACCTAGAAGAACAAAATTTGGTGAGCCAAGTGGTTTTGGTGTACTGATCATTACCAGAAAGAATCATCAAGAATGGGTGAAAAAATGTTTGCTAAGATTTCAGGCAACTCGTAGTTTTGTGGAAGCATGGCAACTCCTTTCCATGAAAGTGATGTTCGCCAGTCTCTGCTTAGGGCTACATCAACACAAAAAAACCATGGAGATAGAATTTAAATCATCTTTATTGTGTCAAGGTTCAAAGAGCTAGCACAAACCGTGTTTCATTTAGAGTTCCAAATACATGTATCCCTATAGTAGAAAACAGAGTGAAACGTAAAAATGAAAACGGTACCTGCAAACGAACGGTTTAACCTAGAAGAACGAAATTTGGTGAGCCAATTGGTTTTGGTGTACTGATCATTACCTGAAAGAATCATCAAGATTGAAAGAAAAAATGTTTGCTGAGATTTCAGGCAACTCGTAGTTTTTTGGAAGCTTGGCAACCCCTTTTTATGAAAGTGATTTTCGCCAGTCTCTGCTTAGGGCTACATCAACAGCAAACAAACCATAGAGATAGAACTTGAAACTGCTTTATTGTGTCAAGGTTCAAAGAGCTAGCACAAACTGTGTTTGATTTAGAGTTCCAAATAAATGTATCCCTATAGGAGAAAACAGAGTGAAACCTAAAAATGAAAACGGTTACTGCAATCGAACAGTTTAACCTAGAAGAAAGAAATGTGGTGAGCCAAGTGGTTTTGGTGTACTGATCATTACCTGAAAGAATCTTCAAGATTGGGTGAGAAAATGTTTGCTGAGATTTCAGGCAACTCGTAGTTTTTTGGAAGCTTGGCAACCCCTTTCCATGAAAGTGATTTTCGCCAGTCTCTGCTTAGGGCTACATCAACAGCAAACAAACCATAGAGATAGAACTTGAAACTGCTTTCTTGTGTCAAGTTTCAAAGAGCTAGCACAAACAGTGTTTGATTTATTGTTCCAAATACATGTATCTTTATAGGAGAAAACAGAGTGAAACCTAAAAATGAAAATGGTTACTTCAAACGAACGGTTTAACCTAGAAGAAGGAAATTTGGTGAGCCAAGTGGTTTTGGTGTACTGATCATTACCTGATAGAATCATCAAGATTGGGTGAAAAAATGTTTGCTGAGATTTCAGGCAACTCGTAGTTTTTTGGAAGCTTGGCAACCCCTTTCCATGAAAGTGATTTTCGCCAGTCTCTGCTTAGGGCTACATCAACAGCAAACAAACCATAGAGATAGAACTTTAAACTGCTTTCTTGTGTCAAGTTTCAAAGGCCTAGCACAAACCGTGTTTGATTTAGAGTTCCGAATACATGTATCCCTATAGGAGAAAACAGAGTGAAACCTAAAAATGAAAACGGTTACTGCAAATGAACGGTTTAACCCTAGAAGAACGAAATTTGGTGAGCCAAGTGGTTTTGGTGTACTGATTATTACCTGAAAGAATCATCAAGATTGGGTGAAAAAATGTTTGCTGAGATTTCAGGCAACTCGTAGTTTTTTGGAAGCTTGGCAACCCCTTTCCATGAAAGTGATTTTCGCCAGTCTCTGCTTAGGGCTACATCAACAGCAAACAAACCATGGAGATAGAACTTGAAACTGCTATATTATGTCAAGTTCAAAAGAGGTAGCACGAACTGTGTTTTATTTAGAGTTCCAAATACATGTATCCCTACAGGAGAAAATAGAGTGAAACCTAAAAATGAAAACGGTTACTGCAAACGAACGGTTTAACCTAGAAGAACGAAATTTGGTGAGCCAAGTGTTTGGTGTACTAATCATTACCTGAAAGAATCATCAAGATTGGGTGAAAAAATATTTGCTGAGATTTCAGGAAACTCGTAGTTTTTTGGAAGCTTGGCAACCCCTTTCCATGAAAGTGATTTTCGCCAGTCTCTGCTTAGGGCTACATCAACAGCAAACAAACCATAGAGATAGAACGTGAAACTGCTTTCTTGTGTCAAGTTTGAAGAGCTAGCACAACCGTGTTTGATTTAGAGTTCCAAATACATGTATTCCTATAGGAGAAAAACAGAGTTAAAACTAAAAATGAAAACGGTTACTGCAAACGAACGGTTTAACCTAGAAGAACGAAATTTGGGAGCCAAGTGGTTTTGGTGTACTGATCATTACCTGAAAGAATCATCAAGATTGGGTGAAAAAATGTTTGCTGAGATTTCAGGCAACTCGTAGTTTTTTGGAAGCTTGGCAACCCCTTTCCATGAAAGTGATTTTCGCCAGTCTCTGCTTAGGGCTACATCAACAGCAAACAAACCATAGAGATAGAACTTGAAACTGCATTATTGTGTCAAGTTTCAAAGAGCTAGCACAAACCGTGTTTGATTTAGAGTTCCAAATACATGTATCCCTATAAGAGAAAACAGATTGAAACCTAAAAATGAAAACGGTTACTGCAAACGAACGGTTTTAACCTAGAAGAACGAAATTTTTTGAGCCAAGTGGTTTTGGTGCACTGATCATTTCCTGAAAGAATCTTCAAGATTGGGTGAAAAATGTTTGCTGTGATTTCAGGCAACTCGTAGTTTTTTGGAAGCTTGGCAACTCCTTTCCATGAAAGTGATTTTCGCCAGTCTCTGCTTAGGGCTACATCAACAGCAAACAAACCATAGAGATAGAACTTGAAACTGCTTTCTTGTGTCAAGTTTGAAGAGCTAGCACAAACCGTGTTTGATTTAGAGTTCCAAATACATGTATTCCTATAGGAGAAAACAGAGTTAAACCTAAAAATGAAAACGGTTACTGCAAACGACGGTTTAACCTAGAAGAACGAAATTTGGGAGCCAAGTGGTTTTGGTGTACTGATCATTACCTGAAAGAATCATCAAGATTGGTGAAAAAATGTTTGCTGAGATTTCAGGCAACTCGTAGTTTTTTGGAAGCTTGGCAACCCCTTTCCATGAAAGTGATTTTCGCCAGTCTCTGCTTAGGGCTACATCAACAGCAAACAAACCATAGACAGAGAAAATGAAACTGCTTTCTTATGTCAAGTTTCAAACAGCTAGCAAAAACCGTGTTTTATTTAGAGTTCCAAATACATGTATCCCTATAGGAGAAAAAAGAAGTGAAACCTAAAAATGAAAACGGTTACTGCAAACGAACGGTTAACCTAGAAGAACGAAATTTGGTGAGCCAAGTGGTTTTGATGTACTGATCATTACCTGAAAGAATCATCAAGATTGGGTTAAAAATGTTAGCTGAGATTTCAGGCAACTCGTAGTTTTTTGGAAGCTTGGCAACCCCTTTCCATGAAAGTGATTTTCGCCAGTCTCTGCTTAGGGCTACATCAACAGCAAACAAAGCATAGAGATAGAACTTGAAACTGCTTTCTTGTGTCAAGTTTAAAAGAGCTACCACAAACCGTGTTTGATTTAGAGTTCCAAATACATGTATCCCTATAGGAGAAAACAGAGTGAAACCTAAAAATGAAAACGTTTACTGCAAACGAACGGTTTAACCTAGAAGAACAAAATTTGGTGAGCCAAGTGGTTTTGGTGTACTGATCATTACCAGAAAGAATCATCAAGATTGGGTGAAAAAATGTTCGCTAATATTTCAGGCAACTCGTAGTTTTGTGGAAGCATGGCAACCCCTTTCCATGAAAGTGATTTTCGCCAGTGTGTGCTTAGGGCTACATCAACAGCAAAAAAACCATAGAGATAGAACTTGAAACATCTTTATTGTGTCAAGGTTCAAAGAGCTAGCCAAACCGTGTTTTATTTAGAGTTCCAAATACATGTATCCCTATAGGAGAAAACAGAGTGAAACGTAAAAATGAAAACGGTACCTGCAAACGAACGGTTTAACCTAGAAGAACGAAATTTGGTGAGCCAATTGGTTTTGGTGTACTGATCATTACCTGAAAGAATCATCAAGATTGAAAGAAAAAATGTTTGCTGAGATTTCAGGCAACTCGTAGTTTTTTGGAAGCTTGGCAACCCCTTTTTATGAAAGTGATTTTCGCCAGTCTCTGCTTAGGCTACATCAACAGCAAACAAACCATAGAGATAGAACTTGAAACTGCTTTATTGTGTCAAGGTTCATTGAGCTAGCACAAAATGTGTTTGATTTAGAGTTCCAAATACATGTATCCCTATAGAAGAAAACAGACTGAAACCTAAAAATGAAAACGGTTACTGCAATCGAACAGTTTAACCTAGAACAACGAAATGTGGTGAGCCAAGTGGTTTTGGAGTACTGACTATTACCTGAAAGAATCATCAAGATTGGGTGAAAAAATGTTTGCTGAGTTTTCATGCAACTCGTAGTTTTTTGGAAGCTTTGCAACCCCTTTCCATGAAAGTGATTTTCGCCAGTCTCTGCTTAGGCCTACATCAACAACAAACGAAGCATAGAGATAGAACTTGAAACTGGTTTTGTGTCAAGTTTCAAAAAGCTAGCACAAACCGTGTTTGATTTAGATTTCCAAATACATATATCCCTATAGGAGAAAACAGAGTGAAACCTTAAAAATGAAAACGGTTACTGCAAACGAACGGTTTAACCTAGAAAAACGAAATTTGGTGAGCCAAGTGGTTTTGGTGTACTGATCATTACCTGAAAGAATCATCAAGATTGGGTGAAAAAATGTTTGCTGAGATTTCAGGCAACTCGTAGTTTTTTGGAAGCTTGGCAACTCCTTTCCATGAAAGTGATTTTCGCCAGTCTCTGCTTAGGACTACATAAACAACAAACAAACCATAGAGATAGAACTTGAAACATCTTTAAGGTGTCAAGGTTCAAAGAACTAGCACAAACCGTGTTTGATTTAGAGTTCCAAATACATGTATCCCTATAGGAGAAAACAGAATGATACGTAAAAATGAAAACGTTTACTGCAAACGAACGGTTTAACCTAGAAAAACGAAATTTGGTGAGCCAAGTGGTTTTGGTGTACTGATCATTACCTGATAGAATCATCAAGATTGGGTGAAAAAATGTTTGCTGAGATTTCAGGCAACTCGTAGTTTTTTGGAAGCTTGGCAACCCCTTTCCATGAAAGTGATTTTCGCCAGTCTCTGCTTAGGGCTACATCAACAGCAAAAAAACCATAGAGGTAGAACTTGAAACTGCTTTATTGTGTCAAGGTTCAAAGAGCTAGCACAAACCGTGTTTGATTTAGAGTTCCAAATACATGTATCCCTATAGGAGAAAACAGAGTGAAACCTAAAAATGAAAACGGTTACTGCAAACGAACGGTTTAACCTAGAAGAACGAAATTTGGTGAGCCAAGTGGTTTTGGAGTACTGACTATTACCTGAAAGAATCATCAAGATTGGGTGAAAAAATGTTTGCTGAGTTTTCAGGCAACTCGTAGTTTTTTGGAAGCTTTGCAACCCCTTTCCATGAAAGTGATTTTCGCCAGTCTCTGCTTAGGGCTACATCAACAGCAAACGAAGCATAGAGATAGAACTTGAAACTGGTTTTGTGTCAAGTTTCAAAGAGCTAGCACAAACCGTGTTTGATTTAGAGTTCCAAATACATATATCCCTATAGGAGAAAACAGAGTGAAACCTAAAGATGAAAACGGTTACTGCAAACGAACGGTTTAACCTAGAAGAACGAAATTTTTAGAGCCAAGTGGTTTTGGTGTACTGATCATTACCTGAAAGAATCATCAAGATTGGGTGAAAAAATGTTTGCTGAGTTTTCAGGCAACTCGTAGTTTTTTGGAAGCTTTGCAACCCCTTTCCATGAAAGTGATTTTCGCCAGTCTCTGCTTAGGGCTACATCAACAGCAAACGAAGCATAGAGATAGAACTTGAAACTGGTTTTGTGTCAAGTTTCAAAGAGCTAGCACAAACCGTGTTTGATTTAGAGTTCCAAATGCATATATCCCTATAGGAGAAAACAGAGTGAAACCTAAAGATGAAAACGGTTACTGCAAACGAACGGTTTCACCTAGAAGAACGAAATTTTTAGAGCCAAGTGGTTTTGGTGTACTGATCATTACCTGAAAGAATCATCAAGATTGGGTGAAAAAATGTTTGCTGTGATTTCAGGCAACTCGTAGTTTTTTGGAAGCTTGGCAACCCCTTTCCATGAAAGTGATTTTCGCCAGTCTCTGCTTAGGGCTACATCAACAGCAAACAAACCATAGAGATAGAACTTGAAACTGCTTACTTGTGTCAAGTTTCAAAGAGCTAGCACAAACCATGTTTGATTTAGAGTTCCAAATACATGTATTCCTATAGGAGATAACAGAGTGAAACCTAAAAATGAAAACTGTTACTGCAAACGAACGGTTTAACCTAGAAGAATGAAATTTGGTGAGCCAAGTGGTTTTGGAGTACTGACTATTACCTGAAAGAATAATCAAGATTGGGTGAAAAAATGTTAGCTGAGATTTCAGGCAACTCGTAGTTTTTTGGAAGCTGGGCAACCCCTTTCCATGAAAGTGATTTTCGCCAGTCTCTGCTTAGGGCTACATCAACAGCAAACGAAGCATAGAGATAGAACTTGAAACTGCTTTTGTATCAAGTTTCAAAGAGCTAGCACAAACCGTGTTTGATTTAGAGTTCCAAATACATATATCCCTATAGGAGAAAACAGAGTGAAACCTAAAAATGAAAATGGTTACTGCAAACGAACGGTTTAACCTAGAAGAACGAAATTTGGTGAACCAAGTGGTTTTGTTGTACTGATCATTACCTGAAAGAATCATCAAGATTGGGTGAAAAAATGTTTGCTGAGATTTCAGGCAACTCGTAGTTTTTTGGAAGCTTGGCAACTTCTTTTCCATGAAAGTGATTTTCGCCAGTCTCTGCTTAGGGCTACATCAACAGCAAACAAACCATAGAGATAGAACTTGAAACATCTTTATGGTGTCAAGGTTCAAAGAACTAGCACAAACCGTGTTTGATTTAGAGTTCCAAATACATGTATCCCTATAGGAGAAAACAGAATGATACGTAAAAATGAAAACGGTTACTGCAAACGAACGGTTTAACCTAGAAAAACGAAATTTGGTGAGCCAAGTGGTTTTGGTGTACTGATCATTACCTGATAGAATCATCAAGATTGGGTGAAAAATGTTTGCTGAGATTTCAGGCAACTCGTAGTTTTTTGGAAGCTTGGCAACCCCTTTCCATGAAAGTGATTTTCGCCAGTCTCTGCTTAGGGCTACATCAACAGCAAAAAACCATAGAGGTAGAACTTGAAACTGCTTTATTGTGTCAAGGTTCAAAGAGCTAGCACAAACCGTGTTTGATTTAGAGTTCCAAATACATGTATCCCTATAGGAGAAAACAGAGTGAAACCTAAAAATGAAAACGGTTACTGCAAACGAACGGTTTGAACTAGAAGAACGAAATTTGGTGAGCCAAGTGGTTTTGGAGTACTGACTATTACCTGAAAGAATCATCAAGATTGGGTGAAAAAATGTTTGCTGAGTTTTCAGGCAACTCGTAGTTTTTTGGAAGCTTTGCAACCCCTTTCCATGAAAGTGATTTTCGCCAGTCTCTGCTTAGGGCTACATCAACAGCAAACGAAGCATAGAGATAGAACTTGAAACTGGTTTTGTGTCAAGTTTCAAAGAGCTAGCACAAACCGTGTTTGATTTAGAGTTCCAAATACATATATCCCTATAGGAGAAAACAGAGTGAAACCTAAAAATGAAAACGGTTACTGCAAACGAACGGTTTAACCTAGAAGAACGAAATTTTTAGAGCCAAGTGGTTTTGGTGTACTGATCATTACCTGAAAGAATCATCAAGATTGGGTGAAAAAATGTTTGCTGTGATTTCAGGCAACTCGTAGTTTTTTGGAAGCTTGGCAACCCCTTTCCATGAAAGTGATTTTCGCCAGTCTCTGCTTAGGGCTACATCAACAGCAAACAAACCATAGAGATAGAACTTGAAACTGCTTACTTGTGTCAAGTTTCAAAGAGCTAGCACAAACCATGTTTGATTTAGAGTTCCAAATACATGTATTCCTATAGGAGATAACAGAGTGAAACCTAAAAATGAAAACTGTTACTGCAAACGAACGGTTTAACCTAGAAGAATGAAATTTGGTGAGCCAAGTGGTTTTGGAGTACTGACTATTACCTGAAAGAATAATCAAGATTGGGTGAAAAAATGTTAGCTGAGATTTCAGGCAACTCGTAGTTTTTTGGAAGCTGGGCAACCCCTTTCCATGAAAGTGATTTTCGCCAGTCTCTGCTTAGGGCTACATCAACAGCAAACGAAGCATAGAGATAGAACTTGAAACTGCTTTTGTATCAAGTTTCAAAGAGCTAGCACAAACCGTGTTTGATTTAGAGTTCCAAATACATATATCCCTATAGGAGAAAACAGAGTGAAACCTAAAAATGAAAACGGTTACTGCAAACGAACGGTTTAACCTAGAAGAACGAAATTTGGTGAACCAAGTGGTTTTGGTGTACTGATCATTACCTGAAAGAATCATCAAGATTGGGTGAAAAAATGTTTGCTGAGATTTCAGGCAACTCGTAGTTTTTTGGAAGCTTGGCAACTCTTTTCCATGAAAGTGATTTTCGCCAGTCTCTGCTTAGGGCTACATCAACAGCAAACAAACCATAGAGATAGAACTTGAAACATCTTTATGGTGTCAAGGTTCAAAGAACTAGCACAAACCGTGTTTGATTTAGAGTTCCAAATACATGTATCCCTATAGGAGAAAACAGAATGATACGTAAAAATGAAAACGGTTACTGCAAACGAACGGTTTAACCTAGAAAAACGAAATTTGGTGAGCCAAGTGGTTTTGGTGTACTGATCATTACCTGATAGAATCATCAAGATTGGGTGAAAAAATGTTTGCTGAGATTTCAGGCAACTCGTAGTTTTTTGGAAGCTTGGCAACCCCTTTCCATGAAAGTGATTTTCGCCAGTCTCTGCTTAGGGCTACATCAACAGCAAAAAAACCATAGAGGTAGAACTTGAAACTGCTTTATTGTGTCAAGGTTCAAAGAGCTAGCACAAACCGTGTTTGATTTAGAGTTCCAAATACATGTATCCCTATAGGAGAAAACAGAGTGAAACCTAAAAATGAAAACGGTTACTGCAAACGAACGGTTTAACCTAGAAGAACGAAATTTGGTGAGCCAAGTGGTTTTGGAGTACTGACTATTACCTGAAAGAATCATCAAGATTGGGTGAAAAAATGTTTGCTGAGTTTTCAGGCAACTCGTAGTTTTTTGGAAGCTTTGCAACCCCTTTCCATGAAAGTGATTTTCGCCAGTCTCTGCTTAGGGCTACATCAACAGCAAACGAAGCATAGAGATAGAACTTGAAACTGGTTTTGTGTCAAGTTTCAAAGAGCTAGCACAAACCGTGTTTGATTTAGAGTTCCAAATACATATATCCCTATAGGAGAAAACAGAGTGAAACCTAAAAATGAAAACGGTTACTGCAAACGAACGGTTTAACCTAGAAGAACGAAATTTTTAGAGCCAAGTGGTTTTGGTGTACTGATCATTACCTGAAAGAATCATCAAGATTGGGTGAAAAAATGTTTGCTGTGATTTCAGGCAACTCGTAGTTTTTTGGAAGCTTGGCAACCCCTTTCCATGAAAGTGATTTTCGCCAGTCTCTGCTTAGGGCTACATCAACAGCAAACAAACCATAGAGATAGAACTTGAAACTGCTTACTTGTGTCAAGTTTCAAAGAGCTAGCACAAACCATGTTTGATTTAGAGTTCCAAATACATGTTTTCCTATAGGAGATAACAGAGTGAAACCTAAAAATGAAAACTGTTACTGCAAACGAACGTTTTAACCTAGAATAACGAAATTTGGTGAGCCAAGTGGTTTTGGTGTACTGATCATTACCTGAAAGAATCATCAAGATTGGGTGAAAAAATGTTTGCTGAGATTTCAGGCAACTCGTAGTTTTTTGGAAGCTTGGCAACCCCTTTCCATGAAAGTGATTTTCGCCAGACTCTGCTTAGGGCTACATCAACAGCAAACAAACCATAGAGATAGAACTTGAAACTGCTTTATTGTGTCAAGTTTCAAAGAGCTAGCAAAAACCGTGTTTGATTTACAGTTCCAAATACATGTATCCCTATAGGAGAAAACAGAGTGAAACCTAAAAATGAAAACGGTTACTGCAAACGAACGGTTTAACTTAGAAGAATGAAACTTGGTGAGCCAAGTGGTTTTGGTATACTGATCATTACCTGAAAGAATCATCAAGATTGGGTGAAAAAATGTTTGCTGAGATTTCAGGCAACTCGTAGTTTTTTGGAAGCTTGGCAACCCCTTTCCATGAAAGTGATTTTCGCCAGTCTCTGCTTAGGGCTACATCAACAGCAAAAAAACCATAGAGGTAGAACTTGAAACTGCTTTATTGTGTCAAGGTTCAAAGAGCTAGCACAAACCGTGTTTGATTTAGAGTTCCAAATACATGTATCCCTATAGGAGAAAACAGAGTGAAACCTAAAAATGAAAACGGTTACTGCAAACGAACGGTTTAACCTAGAAGAACGAAATTTGGTGAGCCAAGTGGTTTTGGAGTACTGACTATTACCTGAAAGAATCATCAAGATTGGGTGAAAAAATGTTTGCTGAGTTTTCAGGCAACTCGTAGTTTTTTGGAAGCTTTGCAACCCCTTTCCATGAAAGTGATTTTCGCCAGTCTCTGCTTAGGGCTACATCAACAGCAAACGAAGCATAGAGATAGAACTTGAAACTGGTTTTGTGTCAAGTTTCAAAGAGCTAGCACAAACCGTGTTTGATTTAGAGTTCCAAATACATATATCCCTATAGGAGAAAACAGAGTGAAACCTAAAAATGAAAACGGTTACTGCAAACGAACGGTTTAACCTAGAAGAACGAAATTTTTAGAGCCAAGTGGTTTTGGTGTACTGATCATTACCTGAAAGAATCATCAAGATTGGGTGAAAAAATGTTTGCTGTGATTTCAGGCAACTCGTAGTTTTTTGGAAGCTTGGCAACCCCTTTCCATGAAAGTGATTTTCGCCAGTCTCTGCTTAGGGCTACATCAACAGCAAACAAACCATAGAGATAGAACTTGAAACTGCTTACTTGTGTCAAGTTTCAAAGAGCTAGCACAAACCATGTTTGATTTAGAGTTCCAAATACATGTATTCCTATAGGAGATAACAGAGTGAAACCTAAAAATGAAAACTGTTACTGCAAACGAACGGTTTAACCTAGAAGAATGAAATTTGGTGAGCCAAGTGGTTTTGGAGTACTGACTATTACCTGAAAGAATAATCAAGATTGGGTGAAAAAATGTTAGCTGAGATTTCAGGCAACTCGTAGTTTTTTGGAAGCTGGGCAACCCCTTTCCATGAAAGTGATTTTCGCCAGTCTCTGCTTAGGGCTACATCAACAGCAAACGAAGCATAGAGATAGAACTTGAAACTGCTTTTGTATCAAGTTTCAAAGAGCTAGCACAAACCGTGTTTGATTTAGAGTTCCAAATACATATATCCCTATAGGAGAAAACAGAGTGAAACCTAAAAATGAAAACGGTTACTGCAAACGAACGGTTTAACCTAGAAGAACGAAATTTGGTGAACCAAGTGGTTTTGGTGTACTGATCATTACCTGAAAGAATCATCAAGATTGGGTGAAAAAATGTTTGCTGAGATTTCAGGCAACTCGTAGTTTTTTGGAAGCTTGTCAACTCTTTTCCATGAAAGTGATTTTCGCCAGTCTCTGCTTAGGGCTACATCAACAGCAAACAAACCATAGAGATAGAACTTGAAACATCTTTATGGTGTCAAGGTTCAAAGAACTAGCACAAACCGTGTTTGATTTAGAGTTCCAAATACATGTATCCCTATAGGAGAAAACAGAATGATACGTAAAAATGAAAACGGTTACTGCAAACGAACGGTTTAACCTAGAAAAACGAAATTTGGTGAGCCAAGTGGTTTTGGTGTACTGATCATTACCTGATAGAATCATCAAGATTGGGTGAAAAAATGTTTGCTGAGATTTCAGGCAACTCGTAGTTTTTTGGAAGCTTGGCAACCCCTTTCCATGAAAGTGATTTTCGCCAGTCTCTGCTTAGGGCTACATCAACAGCAAAAAAACCATAGAGGTAGAACTTGAAACTGCTTTATTGTGTCAAGGTTCAAAGAGCTAGCACAAACCGTGTTTGATTTAGAGTTCCAAATACATGTATCCCTATAGGAGAAAACAGAGTGAAACCTAAAAATGAAAACGGTTACTGCAAACGAACGGTTTAACCTAGAAGAACGAAATTTGGTGAGCCAAGTGGTTTTGGAGTACTGACTATTACCTGAAAGAATCATCAAGATTGGGTGAAAAAATGTTTGCTGAGTTTTCAGGCAACTCGTAGTTTTTTGGAAGCTTTGCAACCCCTTTCCATGAAAGTGATTTTCGCCAGTCTCTGCTTAGGGCTACATCAACAGCAAACGAAGCATAGAGATAGAACTTGAAACTGGTTTTGTGTCAAGTTTCAAAGAGCTAGCACAAACCGTGTTTGATTTTGAGTTCCAAATACATATATCCCTATAGGAGAAAACAGAGTGAAACCTAAAAATGAAAACGGTTACTGCAAACGAACGGTTTAACCTAGAAGAACGAAATTTTTAGAGCCAAGTGGTTTTGGTGTACTGATCATTACCTGAAAGAATCATCAAGATTGGGTGAAAAAATGTTTGCTGTGATTTCAGGCAACTCGTAGTTTTTTGGAAGCTTGGCAACCCCTTTCCATGAAAGTGATTTTCGCCAGTCTCTGCTTAGGGCTACATCAACAGCAAACAAACCATAGAGATAGAACTTGAAACTGCTTACTTGTGTCAAGTTTCAAAGAGCTAGCACAAACCATGTTTGATTTAGAGTTCCAAATACATGTATTCCTATAGGAGATAACAGAGTGAAACCTAAAAATGAAAACTGTTACTGCAAACGAACGGTTTAACCTAGAAGAATGAAATTTGGTGAGCCAAGTGGTTTTGGAGTACTGACTATTACCTGAAAGAATAATCAAGATTGGGTGAAAAAATGTTAGCTGAGATTTCAGGCAACTCGTAGTTTTTTGGAAGCTGGGCAACCCCTTTCCATGAAAGTGATTTTCGCCAGTCTCTGCTTAGGGCTACATCAACAGCAAACGAAGCATAGAGATAGAACTTGAAACTGCTTTTGTATCAAGTTTCAAAGAGCTAGCACAAACCGTGTTTGATTTAGAGTTCCAAATACATATATCCCTATAGGAGAAAACAGAGTGAAACCTAAAAATGAAAACGGTTACTGCAAACGAACGGTTTAACCTAGAAGAACGAAATTTGGTGAACCAAGTGGTTTTGGTGTACTGATCATTACCTGAAAGAATCATCAAGATTGGGTGAAAAAATGTTTGCTGAGATTTCAGGCAACTCGTAGTTTTTTGGAAGCTTGGCAACTCTTTTCCATGAAAGTGATTTTCGCCAGTCTCTGCTTAGGGCTACATCAACAGCAAACAAACCATAGAGATAGAACTTGAAACATCTTTATGGTGTCAAGGTTCAAAGAACTAGCACAAACCGTGTTTGATTTAGAGTTCCAAATACATGTATCCCTATAGGAGAAAACAGAATGATACGTAAAAATGAAAACGGTTACTGCAAACGAACGGTTTAACCTAGAAAAACGAAATTTGGTGAGCCAAGTGGTTTTGGTGTACTGATCATTACCTGATAGAATCATCAAGATTGGGTGAAAAAATGTTTGCTGAGATTTCAGGCAACTCGTAGTTTTTTGGAAGCTTGGCAACCCCTTTCCATGTAAGTGATTTTCGCCAGTCTCTGCTTAGGGCTACATCAACAGCAAAAAAACCATAGAGGTAGAACTTGAAACTGCTTTATTGTGTCAAGGTTCAAAGAGCTAGCACAAACCGTGTTTGATTTAGAGTTCCAAATACATGTATTCATATAGGAGAAAACAGAGTTAAACCTAAAAATGAATACGGTTACTGAAAACGAACGGTTTAACCTAGAAGAACGAAATTTGGGAGCCAAGTGGTTTTGGTGTACTGATCATTACCTGAAAGAATCATCAAGATTGGGTGAAAAAATGTTTGCTGAGATTTCAGGCAACTCGTAGTTTTTTGGAAGCTTGGCAACCCCTTTCCATGAAAGTGATTTTCGCCAGTCTCTGCTTAGGGCTACATCAAGAGCAAACAAACCATAGACATAGAACATGAAACTGCTTCCTTATGTCAAGTTTCAAACAGCTAGCAAAAACCGTGTTTTATTTAGAGTTCCAAATACATGTATCCCTATAGGAGAAAACAGAGTGAAACCTAAAAATGAAAACGGTTACTGCAAACGAACGGTTTAACCTAGAAGAACGAAATTTGGTGAGCCAAGTGGTTTTGGAGTACTGACTATTACCTGAAAGAATCATCAAGATTGGGTGAAAAAATGTTGCTGAGTTTTCAGGCAACTCGTAGTTTTTTGGAAGCTTTGCAACCCCTTTCCATGAAAGTGATTTTCGCCAGTCTCTGCTTAGGGCTACATCAACAGCAAACGAAGCATAGAGATAGAACTTGAAACTGGTTTTGTGTCAAGTTTCAAAGAGCTAGCACAAACCGTGTTTGATTTAGAGTTCCAAATACATATATCCCTATAGGAGAAAACAGAGTGAAACCTAAAAATGAAAACGGTTACTGCAAACGAACGGTTTAACCTAGAAGAACGAAATTTTTAGAGCCAAGTGGTTTTGGTGTACTGATCATTACCTGAAAGAATCATCAAGATTGGGTGAAAAAATGTTTGCTGTGATTTCAGGCAACTCGTAGTTTTTTGGAAGCTTGGCAACCCCTTTCCATGAAAAGTGATTTTCGCCAGTCTCTGCTTAGGGCTACATCAACAGCAAACAAACCATAGAGATAGAACTTGAAACTGCTTTATTGTGTCAAGTTTCCAAAGAGCTAGCAAAAACCGTGTTTGATTTACAGTTCCAAATACATGTATCCCTATAGGAGAAAACAGAGTGAAACCTAAAAATGAAAACGGTTACTGCAAACGAACGGTTTAACTTAGAAGAATGAAACTTGGTGAGCCAAGTGGTTTTGGTATACTGATCATTACCTGAAAGAATCATCAAGATTGGGTGAAAAAATGTTTGCTGAGATTTAAGGCAACTCATAGTTTTTTGGAAGCTTGGCATCCCTTTCCATGAAAGTGATTTTCGCCAGGCTCTGCTTAGGGGCTACATCAACAGCAAACAAACCATAGAGATAGAACTTTAACCTGCTTTCTTGTGTCAAGGTTCAAAGAGCTAGCCAAACCGTGTTTGATTTAGAGTTCCAAATACATGTATCCCTATAGGAGAAAACAGAGTGAAACGTAAAAATGAAAAACGGTTTCTGCAAACGAACAGTTTAACCTAGAAGAACGAAATTTGGTGAGCCAATTGGTTTTGGTGTACTGATCATTACCTGAAAAAATCATCAAGATTGAAAGAAAAAATGTTTGCTGAGATTTCAGGCAACTCGTAGTTTTTTGGAAGCTTGGCAACCCCTTTCCATGAAAGTGATTTTTCGCCAGTCTTTGCTTTGGGCTACATCAACAGCAAACAAACCATAGAGATAGAACTTGAAACTGCTTTCTTGTGTCAAGTTTCAAAGAGCTAGCACAAACCGTGTTTGATTTAGAGTTCTAAATACATGTATCCCTATAGGAGAAAACAGAGTGAAACCTAAAAATGAAAACGGTTACTGCAAACGAACGTTTTAACCTAGAATAACGAAATTTGGTGAGCCAAGTGGTTTTGGTGTACTGATCATTACCTGAAAGAATCATCAAGATTGGGTGAAAAATGTTTGCTGAGATTTCAGGCAACTCGTAGTTTTTTGGAAGCTTGGCAACCCCTTTCCATGAAAGTGATTTTCGCCAGACTCTGCTTAGGGCTACATCAACAGCAAAAAAACCATAGAGATAGACTTGAAACTGCTTTATTGTGTCAAGTTTCAAAGAGCTAGCAAAAACCGTGTTTGATTTACAGTTCCAAATACATGTATCCTATAGGAGAAAACAGAGTGAAACCTAAAAATGAAAACGGTTACTGCAAACGAACGGTTTAACTTTAGAAGAATGAAACTTGGTGAGCCAAGTGGTTTTGGTATACTGATCATTACCTGAAAGAATGATCAAGATTGGGTGAAAAATGTTTGCTGAGATTTCAGGCAACTCGTAGTTTTTTGAAGCTTGGCAACCCCTTTCCATGAAAGTGATTTTCGCCAGTCTCTGCTTAGGGCTACATCAACAGCAAACAAACCATAGAGATAGAACTTGAAACTGCTTTCTTGTTTCAAGTTTCAAAGGAGCTAGCACAAACCGTGTTTGATTTAGAGTTCCAAATACATGTATCTTTATAGGAGAAAACAGAGTGAAACCTAAAAATGAAAAACGGTTACTGCAAACGAACGGTTTAACCTAGAAGAAGGAAATTTAGTGAGCCAAGTGGTTTTGGTGTACTGATCATTACCTGAAAGAATGATCAAGATTGGGTGAAAAAATGTTTGCTGAGATTTCAGGCAACTCGTAGTTTTTTGGAAGCTTGGCAACCCCTTTCCATGAAAGTGATTTTCGCCAGTCTCTGCTTAGGCTACATCAACAGCAAACAAACCATAGATATAGAACTTGAAACTGCTATATTATGTCAAGTTTCAAAGAGGTAGCACAAACCGTGTTTGATTTAGAGTTCCAAATACGTGTATCCCTACAGGAGAAAACAGAGTGAAACCTAAAAATGTAAACGGTTACTGCAAACGAACGGTTTAACCTAGAAGAACGAATTTGGTGAGCCAAGTGGTTTTGGTGTACTGATCGTTATCTGAAAGAATCAGCAAGATTGGGTGAAAAAATATTTGCTGAGATTTCAGGCAACTCGTAGTTTTTTGGAAGCTTGGTAACTCCTTTCCATGAAAGTGATTTTCGCCAGTCTCTGCTTAGGGCTACATCAACAGCAAACAAACCATAGAGAGAGAACTTGAAACATCTTTATTTTTTCAAGGTTCAAAGAACTAGCACAAACCGTGTTTGATTTAGAGTTCCAAATACATGTATCCCTATAGGAGAAAACAGAGTGATACGTAAAAATGAAAACGGTTACTGCAAACGAACGGTTTAACCTAGAAGAACGAAATGTGGTGAGCCAAGTGGTTTTGGTGTACTGATCATTACCTGAAAGAATCATCAAGATTGGGTGAAAAAATGTTTGCTGAGATTTCAGGCAACTCGTAGTTTTTTGGAAGCTT